>NC_041215.1:41234184-41236304 GCF_002837175.3 Physeter macrocephalus | reverse complement strand
GGCCTGGAGGCTCGTCCTAACTCAGGCCCTGACACTGTCCCTAACAAAGGCCCTGACACTACTCCTAGCTCAGTCCCTGACACAGTCCCTAACTAAAGCCTGGATGTTCGTCCTACGACAGGGCATGAACATCTACCGAACTAAGGCCCTGATGCCGCCAATATCGAAAGTCCTAACACTATGCTGAGCTAATTTACTGAACCATCTCTAACGAAGGTCCTGAAAATATCCCTAAGTAAGCCCTGATGCTGTCCCTAAGAGACGGCCTGATCATGTCTTTCACAAAGACCATACTGCTGATCCAACATAGGCCCTGATGCTGGTCCTGTGTCATGCCCTGACAGTGTCCCTAGCTAAAGGCCTCATGCTAGGACTCACTCAGGCACTGTCGCTCGTCCTAAGTCAGGCCCTGATGCTGTCCCTCCCTGAAGCCCTGATACTGGTCCTAAATTAGGCCCTGAGGCTCTCCGTAACTAAGGTCTTTACACTATCCCTACGTCATTTCCTTACACGATCCCTAGATTTTACCCTAACCCTGTCCCTAGCTAATGTCCTGCCTCTTATGCTAACTGAAGCCCTAATGCTGTGCCTACATCAGGACTTGAATTTAGTCCCACCGCCGTGAAACTGTCTCTAACTAAGGCCTGGATGTTGGTCCCAAGTCACAGCCTGACACTGTCCTTAACTAAGGCCCTGATGCCGTCAATATCTAAAGTGCTGACACTATCCTGAGCTAATTTACTAACCCATTTCTTACCAAGGTCCTGAAAATGTCCCTACGTAAGCCCTGACGCTGTCCCGAAGAGAGGGCGTGATCATGTCTTTAACGAAGACCATAATGCTGATCCAACGAAGGCACTGATGCTGCTCGTGTGTCATGCCATGACAGTGTCCCCAGCTAACGGACTGAGGCTAAGCATCACTCAGACTCTGTCGCTCCCCCTAAGCCAGGCCCTCATGCTGTCCATACCTCAAGCCCTCACACTGGTTCTAAAGAAACTCTGATGATCTCAGTATCTAAGGTATTGACACTATCTCTCACTAAGGCCCGGAGTCTATCCCTAACATGGGCCCTGCTACAATCAATAACTAAATTCCGGGGATTATCTTGAGCTAATATCCTGACACATTTCTAGCCAAGGCCCTGACACTGTGCCAAAGAAAGCCCTGTCTCGCTGTCCTTAAGTGAAGGCCTGAGGCTGTGCCAAACTCAGGCCCTGAAGCTTTGCCTAACTGAGGCCTCGATTCTGTGCCTAACTGAAGCCCTGCTCATGGCTTTAACTATGACCCGAATGCTGACCCAACAAACGCCCTGATGCTGCTCCTACGTCATGCCCTGACAGTGTCTCCAGCTACGGGCCTCACGCTGACCTCACTCAGGCCCTGTCGCTCTCCCTAAGTCAGGCCCTGATGCTGTCCCTCCCTGAAGCCCTGATACTGGTCCTAAATTAGGCCCAGAGGCTCTCCATAACTAAGGTCTTGACACTATCCCTAGGTCATTTCCTGACACGATCCCTAGACTTTACCCTAACCCTGTCCTTAGCTAATGTCCTGCCTCTTATGCTAACTGAAGCCGTAATGCTGTGCCTATCTCAATACCTGAATTTAGTCCCAGCACCATGACACTGTCGCTAACTAAGGCCTGGATGTTCGTCCTAAGTCACGGCCTGTCACTCTCCCAAACTAAGGCCCTGATGCCATCAATATCTAAAGTCCTAACACTATGCGGAGCTAATTTACTGAACCATATCTTACCAAGGTCCTAAAAATGTCCCTAAGTAATCCCTGACGCTCTCCCTAAGAGAGGGCCTGATCATGTCTTTCACAAAGACCATCCTGCTGATCCAACAAAGGCCCTGATGCTGGTCCTGTGTCATGCCCTGACAGTGTCCCTAGCTAAAGGCCTGACGCTAGGACTCACTCAGGCCCTGTCGCTCCTCCTAAGTCAGGCCCTGATGCTGTCCCTCCCTGAAGCCCTGTTACTGGTCCTACATTAGGCCCTGAGGCTCTCCATAACTAAGGTCTTGACACTATCCCTAGGTCATTTCCTGACACGATCCCTAGACTTTACAATAACCCTGTCCCTAGCTAATGTCCTGCCTCTTATGCTAACTGAAGCC
>NC_041215.1:41221462-41230474 GCF_002837175.3 Physeter macrocephalus | reverse complement strand
GGCCTGGAGGCTCGTCCTAACTCAGGCCCTGACACTGTCCCTAACAAAGGCCCTGACACTACTCCTAGCTCAGTCCCTGACACAGTCCCTAACTAAAGCCTGGATGTTCGTCCTACGACAGGGCATGAACATCTACCGAACTAAGGCCCTGATGCCGCCAATATCGAAAGTCCTAACACTATGCTGAGCTAATTTACTGAACCATCTCTAACGAAGGTCCTGAAAATATCCCTAAGTAAGCCCTGATGCTGTCCCTAAGAGACGGCCTGATCATGTCTTTCACAGAGACCATACTGCTGATCCAACATAGGCCCTGATGCTGGTCCTTTGTCATGCCCTGACAGTGTCCCTAGCTAAAGGCCTCATGCTAGGACTCACTCAGGCACTGTCGCTCGTCCTAAGTCAGGCCCTGATGGTGTCCCTACCTAAGCCCTCCCGTTGGTTCTAAAGAACGCCCTGATGCTCACAGTATCTAAGGCCTTGACACTATCTATCACTAAGACCCGAAATCTGTCCCTAACGTGGGCCCTGCTGCAATCAATAACTAACATCCGGACACTATCCTGACCTAATATCCTGACACATTTCTATGCTAGGTCCTGACACTGTGCCAAAGAAAGCCCTGTCGCACTGTCCTTAAGTGAAGGCCTGAGGCTGTGCCAAACTCAGGCCCTGAAGCTTTGCCTAACTGAGGCCTCGATTCTGTGCCTAACTCAAACCCTGCTCATGGCTTTAACTATGACCCGAATGCTGACCCAACAAACGCCCTGATGCTGCTCCTACGTCATGCCCTGACAGTGTCCCCAGCTAACGGACTGACACTAGGCCTCACTCAGGCCCTGTCGCTCCCCCTAAGCCAGGCCCTGATCCTGTCCTTACCTGAAGCCCTCTCTTTGGTTCTAAAGTAAGCCCTAATGCTCTCAGTATATAAGGTCTTGACACTATCTCTCACTAAGCCCCAGAATCTGTCCCCAACATGTGCCCTGCTAAAATCAATAATTAACATCCGGACACTATCCTGACCTAATATCCTGACACATTTCTAGCCAAGGTCCTGACTCTGTCCCAAAAAAATCCCTGTCGCTGTCTTTAAGTGAAGACCTAGGGCTGTGCCTAAATCAGGCCCTGAAGCTTTCCCTAACTGAGGCCTTGATTCTGTGACTAACTCAAGCCCTGCTCATGGCTTTAACTATGACCCAAATGCTGACCCAACAAAGGCCCTTATGCTGCTCCTAAGTCATTCCCTGACAGTGTCTCCAGGGAGGGGGCTGTCGCTAGGCCTCACTCAGGCCTTGACGTTCTCTCTAAGGCAGGCTCTGACGCTGTCCATACCCGGCGTCCTGACACAGGTCTTAAATTAGGCTCTGATTCTCAGTAACTTAGTTCTTGACACAAAACCTAGGTCATTACCTGAAACTAGCCCTAGACCTTAACCTAACCTTGTCTTTAGCTAATGTCAAGTTTAGCTAAAGAGATTCTTTAGGATGAAATTGTTTCATCTTGTGAATATAGTTTTCTGAAAAAAATAATTTTTAAACTCTTACTAACCTTAAAGAAAATGACTTCAACTGCTGTGTAATATTCCTTCATAGCAGCGTACATGGTTCACTTCTGCATTCGCTTCTGTTGGCCTTCAGGGTGCTTGGACTAATGGCTCCTCTTGTGCTAACTAAATCCCTGATGCTCTCCCTAAATAAGGCCCTGAAATTACCTAACTGAGGCCTGGAGGTTCGTCCAAACTTAGGCCCTGACAGTATCCCTAACAGAGGCCCTGACACTACTCCTAGCTCAGTCCCTGACACTGTCCCTAACTAAAGCCTGGATGTTCGTCCTACATCAGGGCCTGACCCTCTGCCTAACTAAGTCCCTGATGCCGTCAGTATCTGAAGTCCTAACACTATGCTGAGCTAATTTACTTAACCATCTCTTACCAACTTCCTGCAACTGTCCCTATGTAAGCCCTGATGCTGTCCTTCAGAGAGGGCCTGATCATGTCTTTCACAAATACCATACTGCTGATCCAACAAAGGCCTTGTTGCTACACCTTGTCATGCCCTGACAGTGTCCCTAGTTAAAGGCCTGACACGAGGCCTCACTCAGGCCTTGTCGCTCGTCCTAAGTCAGGCCCTGATGTTGTCCTTACCTGAAGCCCTGGCATTGCTTCCAAAGAAGGCCCTGATTCTCTCAGTAACTAAGGTCATGCCACTACCTCTCACTAAGGCCTAGAATCTGTCCCTACCATGGGCCCTGCTGCAATCAGTATCTACATTCCTGAATCTTCCCTGAGCTACTATCCTGACTTATGTCTAACCAAGGTCCTGACACTCCATAAGAAAGCCCTGTCGCTGTCCCGAAATGAAGACATGAGGCTGTCCCTAACTCTGGCCCTGAATCTTTCCCTGAGGCCTTGATGCTGTGACTAACTCAGGCCCTGATCATGTCTTTAACTAAGACCATAACGCTGATCCAACAAAGGCCCTGATGCTGCTCCTAAGTCATGCCCTGACATTGTCCGTAGCTAAAGGCCTGACGCCAGGCCTCACTCAAGCCCTGTCGCTCTCCCTAAGTCAGGCACTAACACTGTTCCTACCTGAAGCCCTGACACTGGTTCTAAATAAGGCCCTGATACTCTCAGTAACTAAGGTGTTGACGTTATCCCTAGGTCATTTCCTGACACGATCCCTAGACTTTACCCTAACCCTGTCTCTACTTAATGTCCTACCTCTTACCCTAACTGAAGCCCTTATGCTGTGCCTATCTCAGGCCCTGAATTTAGTCTCAAGGCCGTGACCCTGTACCCAACAGAGACCCTGATGCTCGTCCTAACTAAGGCCTTGAGACTGTCCGTAACTAAGGCCCTGCTACATCAATATCTAAACACTAACACTATCCTGAGGTTATATCCTGACACATCTCTCACGAAGGTCCTAAAACTGTCTCTAAGTAGTACTTGACGCTGTCCCTAAGTGAGGCCTTGAGGCTTTCCCTAACAGAGGCGCTGATAATGTCTTTAACAAATCCCCCGAGCCTGATCCTACCGAGGCCCTTATGCTGCTCCTACATCATGCCCTGACACTGTCCCTAGCTAAGGCCCTGACGCTAAGCCTCACTCAAGCCCTGTCGCTCTCCCTAAGTCAGGCTCTGATGCTGTCCCTACCCGAAGCCCTGACACAGGTCCTAAATTAGGCCCTGATTCTCTAAGTAACTAAGGTCTTGACACTAACCCTAGGTCATTTCCTGACACGACCCCTACACTTTACCCTATCCCTGTCCCTAGCTAATATCCTGCATCTTACGCTAACTGAAGACCTTGTGTTGTGCCTACCTCAGGCCCTTAATTTACTCCCAAGGCCGTGACACTGTACCCAACTAAGGCCTACATGCTCGTCCTAAATCCAGCCCTGACACTGTCCCTAACTAAGGCCCTAACACTATTCCTAGCTCAGGGCCTGACACTGTATCTAACAGAGGCTCTGATGCTGGTCCTGATTAAGACCTTGACACTGTCACTAAGAACCTGCTGCCGTCAATATATAAAGTCCTGACATTATCCTGAGCTAATTTGCTGACCCATCTCTTGCCAAGGTCCTGAAACTGTCCCTAAGTAAGCCCTGACGCTGTCCCTAAGTGAGGCCCTGAGGCTTTCCCTAACAGAGGCCCTGATAATGTCTTTAACGAAGACCCTAATGCTGATCCTACAGAGGCCCTTATGCTGCTCCTAAGTCATGCCCTGACACTGTCCCTAGCTAAAGTCCTGATGCTAGGCCTCACTCAGGCCCTGTCACTCTCCCTAAGTCAGGCTCTGACGTCGTCCCTACCTGAAGCCCTGACACTAGTTCTAAATTCGGCAAAGATGCTCTAAATAACTAAGGTCTTAACACTATCCATAGGTCATTTCCTGACACTATGCCTAGACCTTAACCTAACCTTGTCTTTAGCTAATGTTGAGATTAGCTAAAGAAATTATTTACGACGAGATTCTTTAATCTTTTGAACATAGTTTTCATAAAAAAATAATTTTTATAGTTTTACTAACTTTAAACAAAATGTACTCAACTGCTGTGGAATATTCCTTCAGAGGAGCATCCATGGTTCACTTCTACATCCGCCTGTGTTGGTCTTCAGGTTGCTTTCAGGTATGGCTCCTCTTATGCTAACTAAATCCCTGATGCTGTCCCTAACTAAGGCCCTGAAATTAGTCCCGAGGCTGTGAACCTGTCCCTAACTGAGGCCTGGAGGCTCGTCCTAACTCAGGCCCTGACACTGTCCCTGTCAAAGGCCCTGACACTACTCCTACCACAACCCCTGACACTGTACCTAACAAAGGCTATAATGCTAGTCCTAACTCAGGCCCTTACACTGTCTCTAACTAAGGCCCAGCTGCCACCAATATCTAAAGTACTGATATTACCCTGACCTAATATCCTGAGCCAGGTCTTACCAAGATCCTGAAAGCGGCCCAAAATAAGCCTTGATGCTGTCCATAAATGAAGCCCTCAGGCTCTCCCTAACAAAGGCCCCGATAAAGAAATTATTTACGACGAGATTCTTTAATCTTTTGAACATAGTTTTCATAAAAAAATAATTTTTATAGTTTTACTAACTTTAAACAAAATGTACTCAACTGCTGTGGAATATTCCTTCAGAGGAGCATCCATGGTTCACTTCTACATCCGCCTGTGTTGGTCTTCAGGTTGCTTTCAGGTATGGCTCCTCTTATGCTAACTAAATCCCTGATGCTGTCCCTAACTAAGGCCCTGAAATTAGTCCTGAGGCCATGACCCTGTCGCTAACTGAGGCCTGGAGGTCATCCTAACTCAGGCCCTGACACTGTCCCTAACTCAGGCCCTGACACTACACCTAATGCAGACCCAGTCACTGTCCCTACCTAAGACCCTGATACTACTCTTAACTCAGTCCCTGACACTGTACTTAACAAAGGCTCTGATGTTAGTCCTAACTCAGGCCCTAACACGGTCTCTAACTAAGGCCCTGACACTACACCTAACTCAGACCCTGACACTGTCCGAAAATAAGGCCGTGACAGTACTCCTAACTCAGTCCGTGACACTGTCCCTAACAAAGGGCATGACACTACACCTAACTCAGACCCTGACACTCTCCCTAACTAAGACCCTAATAGTACTCCTAACTCAGGCCCTTACACTGTACCTTACAAAGGCTCTGATGCTAGTCCTAACTCAGGCCCTGACACTGTCTCTAACTAAGACTCTGCTGCCGCCAATATCTAAAGTCCTGACATTATCCTGAGCTAATATCCTGACCCAGGTCTTACCAAGGTCCTGAAACTGTCCCAAGATAAGCCCTGGCGCTGTCCCTAAGTGAGGCCCTGTGGCTCTCCCTAACAAAGGCCCTGATAATGTCTTTAACGAAGACCCGAATGTTCATCCAACAGAGGCCCTAATGCTGCTCCTAAGTCATGCCCTGACAGTGTCCCTAACTCAGGCACTAAAAATAGGACTCATTAGGCCCTGTTGCTCTACCTAAGTTAGGTGCTGACGCTGTCCGTACATCAAGCCCTGGCACTGGTCCTAATTAAGGCCCTGACGCTGGTCCTAACTAAGGCCCTGACACTGTCTCTAATTAAGGTCCAGAATCTGTCCCCAATATAGACCCTGCTGCCAGCAATAACTAAAATCCTGACACTATCCTGAGCTAACATCCTGACTCATTTCTAACCAAGATCCTGACTCGGTCCCAAAGAAAGCACTGTCGCTGTCCATAAGTGAAGACCTGAGGCTGTCCCTAACTCAGGCCCTGAAGATTTCCCTAACTGAAACCTTGATGCTGTGACTAACTCAGGCCCGGATCATGTCTTTAACGAAGACCCTAATGCTGATCCAACAAAGGCCCTGATGCTGCTCCTATGTCATGCCCTGATAGTGTCCCCAGCTAACGGCCTGATGCTAGCCCTCACTCAGTCCCTGTCGCTCTCCCTAAGTCAGGCTCTGACGCTGTCCCTACCTGAAGCCCTGACACTGGTTCTAAATAAGGCCCTGATCCTCTCAGTAAGTAAGGTCTTGACACTATCCTTACGTCATTTCCTGACACTCTTCCTAGACCTTCACCTGACCCTGTCCCTAGCAAACCTCGTGCCTCTTATGCTAATTAAAGCCCTGATGCTGTCCTTAACTAAGGCCCTGAAATTAGTCTCGAGGCTTTGACACTGTCCCTACCTAAGTCCTGGATGTTCGTCCTAAATCAGGGCCTGACACTGTCCCTAACTAAGGCCGTGCTGCCGTCAATATATAAAGTCCTGACACTATCCTGAGTTAATATCCTGACCCATGTCTTACCAAGGTCCTGAAACTGTCCTAAAGTAAGCCCTGAAACTGTCCCTAAGTGAGGTCCTGAAGCTGTCCCTAACTAAGGCCCTGACGCTCAGCCTAACTCAGGCCCCTCATGCTAAGCCTAACCCTGGCCCTGACATTGTCCCTAACAAAGGCCCTGACCCTAGTCTTACCCTAGGCCCTGATGTTTGGTCTAACTCAGGTTCCAACACTGTCCCTAACGTCAGCCTTGCTGCCGTCCATAACTAATGTGCTGACGCTATCTTGAGCTAATATATTGATCCATCTCTTACCATGGTCCTGACACTGTCCCTACAAAAGTCCTGTCCCAATGTTTGGCCCTGAGGCTGTCCCTTTGAAGCCCTGTTGCTGTACCTAACTCAGGATCTGATGCTGTCTGTAATATCTTTGTCTGTCCCTTCCTAATCCCCTGAGGCTTTCCATAACTATTGACCTGACACTGTTTCTAACGAACTGCCTGACTCTGTACCTAACTGATACTGAATAATCAGCCTCTCTGCACCAGTTCTGAATCATATCTTGAGAACAATGTTTTGGAAAAATAGAAAAGATTAGTTTTATCTCTCTGCCAGCCAATGGAGGACACAGCAGGCTCGTGCCCTCAACAGCTGTGTGTCCCAGTGCAGGAGGATTTGGTGTTTTATAGCGATGGTTCAAGGGTGTGGTTGCTGATAAGGATCAGTGTGTATGCAGGGCCTGCACTCCTTTAATCTGGTCTCAGATAGTTTCTTGATGAGCTTCTCTGCCCTGTACCTGAGATTCGTATGATAAAGATCTCAGTCCCTTGGTCCCCCATTTTGGTGCAACCAATCCAGTTAAAATAGGAGGGGTAACGAGTGCTAACGCTTTCCATTTGTTGGGGGTTTTAGTTCTTTAAGGTGCTCAAAGATATTGTTATGTGTATCCCTTGAGGCAGAACCAGGACCCTGCCACAGGGCTGCACTATTTGTACCTGAGATTCGTATGATAAAGATCTCAGTCCCTTGGTCCCCCATTTTGGTGCAACCAATCCAGTTAAAATAGGAGGGGTAACAACTGAAAATTTAATAGGAAAAATGGATCTCATTCCCTTAGGAATTCAGGAGAATAAGTCTGAAACCTGGTCTGGAACGGGCACTTCAGAGAGACTTCGTAACCAGCTATCTAATTCTACCTAAGTAGGTTTTAACTTCTGATGTAGTATTGACATATCCATAACAGGATCTATTGACCACTACACATATGTCTCATCTTTCTATTAGTATCTGATCTAACGTCATTGTTTGAAATTTAACAGTTAAGAGAGGAGTCCTTGAAAACATATGGTTGCAGCTACCAGTAGACATTGTTTTGAGAATGGCTATCAGAAATTCAATTTCAACAATAGAGGAATGTGGGGACTTACCTGGCTGTTCAGTGGTTAAGACTTCGCTTTCCAATGCAGGGGGTGCCAGTTTGATCCCTGGGTAGGGAGCTAAGATCCCACATGCCTTGTGGCCTATAAACCAAAACATGAAACAGAAACAATATTGTAACAAATTCAGTAGATTTAAAAAATGGTCCACATCAAAAAAGAAAAAACTTAAAAAGAAAACAACAAAAAAAAAAATACAGAAACGCATCTAAATCACATCTACAATGGTCACTTAGGTTTATCTTGGATGTCTGAACCATAGTTACTCCTTTCGACTGTCAAATGCATTCCCCTCTTCAATGCCAAAGCAGATGTACAATTCATATCCAAAAGGCCACAAAACAGGCCACTTTGGTCAGTAAAATTTAAGTTAAACCACGTATAAGCCAGAGTGACTTCCTCACACCGCAATACATGAAGAGTTTTTTTCCCTTTTGATTACAAGTCTTTCAGTAGAAAACACTGATGATCAAAATGTCAACCCCTTAGTGCCAGAATGATTCAGCTGTTTGGCCCAGATCATGTCCCTCAGCGCTAGGCTTCCTTTATATTTGCCTAGTTAATCCACATTGGGGGAATACTGGTCAGGTATCGTGAACATGCTCAGAGGTATGTTAATGACAAAACACTTTATATAGGCCATACATTTTATTATTCATACCCAATTTTCACACAAGCATTGTACATGTGCTTTTAGCAGTAGACCTAAAACAAACAGTGATACCTCATGAGTAATTACATTCTGATAACTTCACTAGGTAATTTTCCTTTCCTCTTAAACATCAGGGCAAAATGAAGCCAACACAGTAACTTTCATAAATACCCACTTCAATACAGAGGGGTCATTTATCCAATTGCTCCAAGTCCTAAGTAGCTTGAGGGGAAGGACTTCCCTGTGTCTGGAAAACACAGACCAAAGCCAGTAACAAAAAAACAAAAACATTATAACCATATTCACCAGTTCACTCAGTAACCAATCCTTTTGTTAACTTTTTATGAAGCCATCCGATTCTCCATTAAGATTTTTCATTTCTTACCCAGTTTGGATTATGATATGAAATTTATCAGAGACATGTGCTTGCCAAAAGGTCCTTCACATAGATCTTCTTGAAGATGGAGCACTTTTGCAAAGTGTTAGAGCACAACAATAACTATCTATAAATCACATAAAGACTTAAAGGGTCATGGTTAAACATTCAATCACAATGTAAATGACAAAAGAAACCATGATTGCTGTTACATGCAACATTTTAAAATAACTAGAATTATGACTGATAAAATTTTACC
>NC_041215.1:41221324-41221452 GCF_002837175.3 Physeter macrocephalus | reverse complement strand
TTTTCACACAAGCATTGTACATGTGCTTTTAGCAGTAGACCTAAAACAAACAGTGATACCTCATGAGTAATTACATTCTGATAACTTCACTAGGTAATTTTCCTTTCCTCTTAAACATCAGGGCAAAA
>NC_041215.1:41221034-41221241 GCF_002837175.3 Physeter macrocephalus | reverse complement strand
AACTGTTAGAAATGGCCAAACAACACTTATTCACTGAACCAAAGCAAAGAGATTTCAAACAAAAATAGAGATCACAGACAGTGGCAAAGGAACTCACAAGCTGTTCACAATCAAAAGCAGCATTCCAAGAAAGCTCTGGAGGGAGAAATCAAATCCAGGCTTGCCCTAACCCACTTCCAACAAAATCCATCTTAGAAAATCCTGGTC
>NC_041215.1:41216260-41220626 GCF_002837175.3 Physeter macrocephalus | reverse complement strand
TTCTTTTGTCTTTCTCTTCCTGTGACAAAATAACTCTAGCTGAAGGATAGTATAGTCATTTAGGCTACCATTCAAAAACCACCTTTCCTCATTTTTCAAGAATGTATCCATACATTGGGCAGACAAAATTACAATAGAATTTCATTCTTTTCTTACTCTTAGGTTTACAACTATAGGTTGACCAGTCTGCCAGGATTTTGCCCATTGGCTATCAGATGGAACTGAAGAAGAAGCACTTCTTATGTTTGAACCTAGAACACTCACACACGGACTAAGAACAAAACAAAATCCTAACCACCAACGGAAGCCTCAAACCAAAGGAACCAAAAACCAAACAGAAACCAACAACCAAAGAGCACAAGACTCAAATCAGCTTCCAAGTCTCAACTTAGCCTGTGACCTCTGTCCAAGTGGTGCACCTTCCAAATGAGATTTCCTGGAATGAAAAGTCACCCAAATGGGAACCAAGGTTCCCCCAAATGTACAGGGCTAAAAGGACCTCAGAGTGCATGCCAGGGGAGTTACCACACGCTGGCTGAGGTGTTGCAACATCCCAAATGCTATTTTTCTGGTTCCCCAAAATAATTCCTTGGAGTAGGACACTCTCTCAAAAGAGACTGGCGTGGAGAAAATCTCAGTGTCCGATCAAGTCAGGGTACCCACAGGGGCCATCCCCAAGTCAGCCCCACATTGGGTACTAAATTTGATGTCAAAAACTCGACCTCTGTGCACCAGTGCCAAATCGAATCTCAGAGAGAGAGGTTTGGAGGAAGTAGAAAAGAATAGCTTTACTGCTTTGGCAGCCAAAGGGGGACACAGAAAACTCGTGCCCTCAAAAACCAAGCGTCCCAATGCAGGAGGATCTGGTGAGGAGTTTTACAGCAATGGTTTAAGGACACACTTGCTCCTAAGGATTCGTGTGTGTACAGGGCCTTAACTCCCTTTAATCTGGCCTCAGATGGTCTCTTGATGAGCTTCTCTGGAATGAAGAACACTAAAATCTTCTATTTTGTGGGGATTTTAGTTTGGTAAAGAGCCCAAAGATACTCTTATGTACATCTCTTGAGGCAGAACCAGGATCCGGCCCCAAGGCTGCACTATTATTTCTTGACGGTTCCTCCCTTGTCTCTGCATCCCCTCCCTTCCCTGATTAGCAACTGTTCGAATCTGCCCTTTGGAACTCAGGGAAGGTCGTGGAGGCTGGACCCTATTCCCAACAAACAGGAAACAGGAGACATGGGAAAGGCTTTCATGCCCAGGAGCCCCACAGGGCCCTGCTTGATTTCACTACCATGCCCTGACCCTGACACTCACTATGGCCCTGAGCTGTCTAGAATGGCATGAGCTTTCTCTAACTATGAATTTATCTCTCTCCTTAAGGTCCTGATGCTGTCTCTAAGGACTGAGGCTGTCCCTAACAAAGGCCCTGATTATGTCCCTAACTACTGACCTGAACTGTCTCTAACTAAAGCCTTGACACTGACCTTAATTAAGGTCCTTATGCTGTTCCTGAGGCCCTGAGGCTGTCCTTAACAAAGGCCCTCAACTTATCTTTAACTGAGGCCCTGACACTCTCCTTAACTAAGGACTGATGCTATCTCTAACTAAGGCCCTGAGTCTGTCTTTAATTAATGGCCTCACTCTTTCCCTAACAAAGGCTCTGACACAGTCCCTAAGGCCCTGACACGGTCCCTAATAACATAAGCTGTCCCTCAATAATGCCGATGCAGCCCATAAATGATGTACTGAAGATGGCACTAAGGTCCTGACAATGTCACTAATGACCCGAAATGACTCTTACTAAGGCCCTCAAATTACCTTTGAGGTCCTAAAGATGTCCATAACTAAGTCCCTGACACTATCTGTAACTAAGACCCTCAAGTTATCTTTAACTGAGGCCATGAGAGTGTCCCTAACAAAGAACTTGACACTGTCTCTAACTAAGGCCCTGAGTCTATCTTTACATAAAGGCCTCACTCTTTCCCCGACTACTCCCTGATGCTGCCCCTAACCAAGGCCCTGACGGTGTGCCTAATTGCCTGAGCTGTCTTTCACTAATACCTTGACCCTGTCCATAACTAATGCCCTGATTATGTCCCTAACGAACAGCCTGAAGTGTCTCTTACTAAGGTCCTCAAGTTTTCTCTGAGGCCCTGACACTCTCCCTAATTAAGGGAGATACTGAGATACCTACCTGAGATACTGATGCTCTCACTAAGACCTTGAAGTCTCTACCTGAGAAGCTGACACTGTCTGTAACTAATTTCCTGACTTTTTCCTTAACTAACATCCTAATTTTGTCCCTAAATAATGCCCTGACACTGGTCCTAACTACGGCCATGATGCTGACCCTATCTAAGGCCCTGACAATGTCCCTAATAGAATTAGATGTCCCTCACTGTGGTCCTGATCCTGTCCATTACTAAGGCCCTGAATATGTGCCTAAGTAAGTCTCTGACCCTGTCCTAAGGCGCTGACCCTCTTCCTAACTAAGGGCCTTGACGCTGTCTCTACAGAAGGCCCTGACACTGCCCCTAAATAACGGCCTGACACTGGTCCCAAGTATGGACCTGATCCTGTCCATAACTAAGGCCCTGAAGATGTCCCTCATTAAGTCTCTGACACTGCCCTTAATAAGCCCCTGACACTGTCCCTCGCTAATGGCCTAAGCTATAACTTACAAAGTCCCTAACACTATCTCCAAGATGCTGACACCCTCCCTTAGTCTTTGATGCTGTCCCTTAGTGCCTAAGCGGTCACAAAATAACACCCTGATTCTATTACTAAGGCCCTGAATATATCCCTAAGAAAGTCTCTGAAGTGTCCCTAACTAACGGCCTAAACTGTCTCTTACTAAGGCCCTCAAGTTATCTCTGAGGGCCTGACAACACTGTCGCTAACTAAGGCCCTGTTGCTGGCCCTAACTAACACCCTGATGCTGAAGCTAACTGAGGCCCTGATGCTCTTCCTAACTAAGGCCTGGATGCCGATTCTACCTGAGGCCCTAGAACTGTCTGTAACTAATGACCTGCCTCTTTCCCTAACTAACACCATAATTTTGTCCCTCATCAATGCCCTGACACTGGTCGACACTACAGCCCTGATGCTGGCTCAATCTAAGGCCTTGACGATGTCCCTAATAGCCTTAGATATCCCTCACTGTGGCCCTGACCCTGTCCCTAACCAAGGCCCTGACCCTCTTCCTAACTAAGGCTGTGATGATGTCTCTACCTGAGGCACTGACACTGTCTATAATAACGGCCGACTCTTTCCCTAACACCCTTAGGCTGTCCCTAATAGCCTCATGTATCTCTCAATAACACCCTGATCCTGTCCATAACTAAGGCCCTGAATATGTCCCTAAGTATGTCTCTGACGCTGTCCTTAACTAAGGCCCTGATGCTCTCTCTACCTAAGGCACTGACACTATCTATAATAATGGCCTGACTCCTTCCTTAACTAACACGCTGATGCTATCCCTAATTGAGGCCCTGAAGATGTTCCTAATACCCTTAGGTGTTCCTCAGTATCATCCTGATACTGTCCATAACTAAGGCCCTGAATATGTCCCTAGGTAAGTCTCTGACGCCGTCCCTAACTAAGGCCCTGATGCTGTCTCTACCTCAGAATCTGACATTTGAATGTCCTGACACTCCCTAACATCCTGACGCTGTCCCTAAGTGAGGCCCCGACACTCTTCTTAACTAAGGACTTGCCGCTGTCCCTACCTAAAACCCTGACACTGTCTGTAACTAATGACCTGACTCTTTCCCTAACTAACACCCTAGTTTTTGCCCTAACTAACGCCCTGACACTGGTTCCAATTATGGCCATGATGCTAGCTCTAAAGCCCTGAAGATATCCCTAAGTAACAGCCTGAACTGTGTCTAACTAAGGCTCTCACGTTATCTCTAACTGAAGCACTGACACTGTCCCTAACTTAGGCCCTGACACTGTCCCTTATAGTCTAAGCTGTCACTAAATAATGCCCTGATCCTGTCCATAACTAAGGCCCTAAATATGTCCCTAAGTACATCTCTGACGATGTCCTTAACAGCCTGAACTGTCTCTTCAAGTTACCTCTGAGGCTGTGACATTGGCTCTTCCTAAGGCCTCGCCCCGGGGTTGTCCCAGGCTGCTGGGCAGTTTTCTCTTGTCCGCATCTCTAGCCAGCTGCCTGCCGTTGGCCATTCTAAGATTCTGCGATGCAGTGGTCCCACGTGGGATGTGCCTGTGTAGGCTCACCTGTGGGAGGAGAGTCATGGCCACTCCGCCCTCCAGGGGACTGCGGCTCAGGGTAGGAATCTCTCAGCCAGTGTCTGGACACAGGGTTCTGTGTCCTTGTTTGTTGTAAATCCCTTGGAGT
>NC_041215.1:41213481-41216108 GCF_002837175.3 Physeter macrocephalus | reverse complement strand
TCCTTTATTTATCCCTCTGATTTTCCAGAACCTTTCCTTCGAGAAGAAATCTCTGGGCTCTGTGGGAACTGTGAGTGGTGACCATCAGGTAAATCTGAGACTGAAAAGCAAGAGGAAGAGAGATAGAGGAGGAGATGAGAGTCGGTGATGGGGAGAAGCAGGGGCATCCACCTTCAATCGCAGGCTGAGAGTCTGGGTTAATCTCCAACGAAGCTAAGGACCCCCAGGAGCTGGCCCCACTGGCCTTGTCACCTGGTGTTGGGACTGGGGACAGCCAAACCACCATGGCCACTCTCAGAGAAATCAAGAAGGTGGGAGGGCACCCCTGAGAGCCAGATTGAAAATGGTCATGCTGTGAAATAATAAGATGCCCTTTCCAGAAAAGTGAAGACTGTTCTCTTGGTTCTCAAAGACTTGCAAATACTCTGTGTCCTTCTGGAGGCATGCTGAAGCCTTCAGCCTTTGAGGGCAGTAATGGGAGTGCATCTGGGCTCAAAACCATCCAGCACTCACTCCTTGAGGGCGCTGAGGATGACCAGTGTCCACCCCTCGGGTGCTGTGGGGCCTGAAACACCCTGACCACCGAGGACGGGAGGGGCCGCACAGACGCTCCACTGGACACCGGGGACTGGGCTGGTGGGCTACAGGCCTTTATCAGACATATGGTTTGCAAACATCTTGTGCCATCTTGGATGGTGGATTATCTTATTCCTTGCTCCTTTTATACACAACTGTTTTTCGTTTTGAGGAAGTCCAATTCATCTATTTTGTCTTTTGTTGCTTGTGCTTTTGGTAGCAGATCTAAGAAATCATGACCAGATCCAAGGTCATGAAGATTTACTCTCATGTTTTCTTCTATGAGTTTTATAATTTTGGTTCTTGCATCTAGGCCTTTGGTCCATTTTGGGTTGATTTTGTGTACGGGGTCGGGGGAGGTAAGGGTCCAACTTTATTCTTCTATATGTGGGTATCCAGTTGTTCCAGAACGTGTGCTAACTGTTTGGGAGAAAATACCTGCAATTGATGTGACCAACAAGGGCCTAATTCTAAAATATACAAACAGCTCATACAACTCAGAAAAGAAAAATAATCAAAAAATAGGCAAAAGGTCTAATAGACATTTCTCCAAAGACATACAGATGGCCAATAGACACATGAAAAGATTATCCACATCGCTAATTATCAGAGAATGCAAATCAAAACTAGTGAGTTATCACCTCATAGTGGTCAGAATGGCCATCATTAAAATGTCTACAAATAAATGATGGAGGGGGTGTGGAGAAAAGGGAACCCTCCTACACTACTGGTGGGAATGTAAACTGATGCACTCACTATGGAAAACAGTATGGAGGTTCCTCAAAAACTAAAAATAGAACTACCATATGACCCCGCAATCCCACTCCTGGGCACATATCCAGACAAAACACTAATTCGAAAAGATACATGCACCCCAGCTTCCACAGCAGCACTATTCATAATAACCAAGACATGGAAGCAACCTGAATGTCCCTCAACAGATTAATTAGTTTGAAGGCACTTTTATAAATTAGGTCTTATTTCTCTTGTCCTTTCCATCCATTGGAAACCATACACAATCAAATGAATGTGGACAGAAACAACTATAGCCTTCCTTTTTATCCTTTTAGATGAAGACGGTATTTAAGGTGATGTCTTGGGCCATTTCAGGGTGTTACTCAATTTCCTGGGTATCTCCCATGCACACAGGAGGTACACATGTTAGTTAACTTGTTTGTGCAACTATATGAAGGTAGTTAATACCACAAAACTGTATACGTAAAGTGAATTAAATGCTAAAGTCATGTTTTGTATTTTTAATGACAATGAAAAAAAAAGTGTAGCGCTGATATTTGTTACAAAAATGAACATTAAAAACACTCTTAGTGAAAAAAGCCATAGAGAAAAGGCCACCTAGATCCCATACTCATCTTGTCTGCCTCAAATCCATCAAGGTTGTCCAAATGAGGGGGAAACTCAGTAATGGCTCCAGAAAGAGAAAATTGGATCAGAATGGAAAAAGACATTTTCATACAGTTGGGACAGCAAGTGAAAGTTGAAGTGGGGTTGAGTGTTAAATTATACTGTGGACATCAGGATTTCTTCATTTAGGGGTTATATGCTGGTTCCTTGGGCAAAACACACTGAGCATTTTGTGTGAAGTGGCAAATGTGAGTACTTTTTGCCATTATTGCAACTTTTCTGTACATTTTAAATTACTGGAAAGTAAATTACTTTTCTAGACAACCATGTCAGTATCATGCCAGAAAATCAGAAAAGACAGACATCAAATTTTGTTACAGAGGCCAAGACTTACCCAGACCAAGTTCAACCAAAGTTGTGATACTTATTTCCCTTGCAGGAGTCCGCATGGTATCAAGAGGCACCGTGGGAAGAGTATATTAGTAGCTACCATGTCTTGGGTCCTCTGGATTACCTGGGGTGCAGTAGAAACTGTGAGATTTTAGTATTGCAATTTTTCACATTACTTCAAAAAATATGTTAAAAAATAAATTCAGTAAAGTTGCAAAATATGGAAGCAATATACACAAATCAGTTTTGTTTCTATACACTAATAATGAACCACCAGCAAGAAAAATTAAGAAAACAAT
>NC_041215.1:41209956-41210757 GCF_002837175.3 Physeter macrocephalus | reverse complement strand
AACAAGGAGAGTCTGAGCAACTGTCAAAGCCCAGAAGAGACTAAACAGACATGATGACCCCATGTCCTATGAGACCCTGGAACAAGAAAAGGTATAACAAAGGGAACATGAATAGGGACTTCAGTTAATAGTAAAGTATCAATATTTGTTCATTATTTGTGATGATTCTGTAGAAAGTTAGGGAGGAAAAGTTAAACGTCAAATAAGAGAAACCTACTGTAACAAACTGGAAATCTAGAGGAAAAGGGGGATTTCTTTGTAAAAACACATTACCAAAATGAACCCTAAATTAAGGAAAATACAAAAAGACCAATTAATCACTGAGGAACCTCTCCCCCATACTGGTTATGGTGCACCTGTGCCCCCCGCGTCAGACAGGAGGGTCAGGCGCCCCCTGTGGGACGTCAGAGAAGTGCCGGGAGCGCCGCACTCACAAACCCAGAGGCCTCATCCGGAAGGCAGTTCTGCTGTATATACTAAGTTTGGAAATCCAAACTGAAATGGAGCCAAGTATCTCATTGTATCTTCTCAAAAGATGGTTAAGGAACAATTAATTACAAACCATATGTAATGAAATGAATGTAGACACAAACTTTACAACTTAAACCAAAATTCACTCAAAATTGCCCAGAGACAAATTTAAATTACTAAACTATAAAAATCCTAGAAAAAAAAAAAGATAATCTACATGACTTTGGGTCTGGTGACCTTATTCAGAAAATCGGAAGACAAACCACAAACTGCAAGAAACTATTTCCAAAACACATATCTGATAAAGGATTTGTACTCAAATTATGCCAA
>NC_041215.1:41207937-41208668 GCF_002837175.3 Physeter macrocephalus | reverse complement strand
CATGCACCTTGGTAGCTGAAACTTCTCAAAGGAATGTCTACACTGCCCAGGTAGCTCTTGAATTGCCCGGCATCATGGTCAGCTCCATAACTGTCCATGAGAGCCTGACAATGCCCAGGCTGGACTGAGCCAGAGGACCACAGATGCCTGCCTGGCGAGTCAGAGGTCAAGGGCTGTCCTGCCTGAGACTTGATCATCTTTCATGCCCACTCAGATGGGACAAAGGATGCCTCCAGTGCCAGGAGGGCCCCACCAGCCCTTAAGAAGGCAGCACCCGGGGGCTGGCAGGTCACTGCACCCAGTCCTGTATAAATCCACCCATGCCCACTGAGCGCCCTCCTGTCTGGGCTGCGCTGGAACCTGGGGCTGCCCAGGCAGAGTAGGGCCAGCATGCCCCTCCCCAGGTAGGAGGGCAGAAGGAAACCATGCCTGACTTCTGACACCCTCCCCAATCCTTGACAGAGTTTGAGGTGGATAAGAAACAGTCCGAGACAAGAACAGACATTTCATTCTTCTCTCAGAGCCCAGGACTGGGGGAAGGGAGGCCATAAAAACTGTTATTGACCTCAGCCCCCTGACTCCTGTTTGACCCTGGGCAAGTCCTATCCATTCTGGAGTCTTCAGAGAGGAGGAGAGGGGAGGGCAGTGAGGCCCAATTGTGCTTAAACCTAACTCTAACCTTTACCCTAAGAACCCTAACCTCTAACCGTAACCCCCTAACAACCCTAGCC
>NC_041215.1:41206182-41207194 GCF_002837175.3 Physeter macrocephalus | reverse complement strand
CTAGCCGCAGATCCCTAGACCCTCGCCACTGACCCCTAAACTCTAATCCCTGACCCTTTAACCACAACCCTCTACCATGACTCTCCAACAATGACCCATAACCCTAAACCGTGACCCCTGAACCCTCACACTGACTCAACCCTAGGCCTAAAGCCTGGCCTAGTGGGTATCGAGGGATGACTGTATGAACTCTCAAATAAACCAAGGAATTAAATCTTCCTGACCATGAATTTAGCAATGGTTTCTTAGATTTGACAGTAAAGCATAAGAAATGAAAGAAAAAAATAGATAAATTGGATTTCCTCAAAATTACAAACCTTTGTGCATCAAAAGATGCTATCCAGAAAGTAAAGACAGCCACAGAATGGAAGACAATATTGGCACATTATATATCTGATAAGACTCTTTACCTAGAATATACCCAGGACTTTTACAACTCATCAACAAAAAGACAAACAATAAAATTTTTGAAACAGACAAATGGCTTGCATGGACTGCTCTCCAGGCAAGACATACAAATGGTCAACAAGGACATGAAAAGATGTCAAACATCAGTAGTCATGATGAAAACGCAAATTAAAACCACAGTGTGATGCCCCTTCACACACACTAGAATACAAATAAATTTTAAAATATGTAAATAAAAACAACAAATGCTGGCAACAATGTAGAGAAATTGGAAGCCTTAAAAGTTACTTGTGGAGATGTACAATGGTGCAGTCTATGTGTTCAAAACTTTAGCATTTACTCAAAAATATAAAATTTAATTACCATGTGGTTCAGCAACTCCACTCCTAGATATATACCCCAAAAATGGAAAACAGGCATTCAAACAAAAACTTGTACACCAATTATTCATAGCAGCATGGTTCACAATGGCCCAAGGTAGAGAAGATTTAAATTCCATCAGCAGGTAAACGGATAAGCAAAATAAGGTAGATCCATAAGCTGCATTGTTCTGTCCTATAAAGGAATAAAGTAAAATTATACAGCCGCTGTGGAAAACTGTATG
>NC_041215.1:41199957-41204934 GCF_002837175.3 Physeter macrocephalus | reverse complement strand
ATGGAATATGATTCAACCTTTAAAACTAAGGTAATTCTCACACATGCTACACTGTGGATGAACCTTGAAGTCATTATGCTAAGTGAAACCAGCCAGACACAGGAAGGACAAATGTTCTATTATTCCACTAATATGAGGTATGGATACCTCATAAGTCAAATTCAAAGACAAAGTAGAATAAGGTTGCCAGGGGTTTAGGTGAGTTAGTGTTTAATGGCCACGGTTTCACATGGGGAAAATAAAGTTCTGGAGATGGATGGTGAGGATATTTTTACAACAATGTGAATGTAGTTAATGCCATAGAACTGTATACTTAAAAATGGTTTAAATGGGGCTTCGCTCGTGGCACAGTGGTTAAGAATCCACCTGCCAATGCAGGGGACACGGGTTCAAGCGCTGGTCCTGGAAGATCCTGCATGCCGCAGCAACTAAGCCCGCGAGCCACAGCTACTGAGCCCTCGTGCCACAACTACTGAAACCCGTGAGCCTAGAGCCCGTGCTCCGCAACAAGAGAAGCCACTGCAATGAGAAGCGTGCACACGGCAATGAAGAGTAGCCCCCGTTCGCCGCAACTAGAGAAAGCCTGCGTGCAGCAACAAAGACCTGACAAAGCCAAAAAATAAAAAATAATTTTTTAAAAAAGCTTTTAAAAAATGGTTTAAATGGTAAATGTTATATTTTATTCACAATGGAAAAAATGAATGAAATAATGATCAATGTTACAATGTGGATAGACACTGAAAACATCCTAAGTGAAAGAAGCCATACAGAAAAACCACCCAGATCAGGCTCATCTTGTACACTTTAAATCCAGCAAGGTTTTTAAAGCGAGGAAAAGCCCCAGTGATGGTTCCAAGAAAGGAAAAGTGGATTCGAATGGAAAAATACATTTCCACAAAGCTGGGGCCGCTGGTGAAAGTTGAAGCAGGTCTGTGGATAGGATTATAATGTGGAAACCATCATTATTCCTCATTTTGGGGTTATGCGCTGGTTCCCTGGGAGAGTGGCCCTTCCACTCTCACAGGGTAAAACAAACTGGAGTATTCTGTGAATGTGGAAAGCTTTATACTGCTATTTAAAGTTTTTTATACACTTGAAATTTACTAGAAAATAAAGCACTTATCAAAACAACCATGTCATACCACGCCAGAAATACAGACATCAAACTCTGTTATAGAGGCCAAGCCCTACCCAGATCCAGTCCCCCCCCAGTGGTGACGCTAATCACCCTTCTAGGGGTCCACGTACTACAAGAGGCACCATGGGAAGCTTACACTGGGAGCCACTGTGTCTCGGGTGCTGTGGATGGCCTGGATGTGGCTGAAACCTTGGGAGTTCTGAATTCTAGTTTTCCACATTCAACCACCAAAAAACTCTTACAGCTAAAAAATGAATTCAGTAAAGCTGCAGCATACAAAAAAAAACATCAATGCACAAAAATCATTTGCGATTCGATACACCGATAATGAACCATCAGAAAAAGAATTAAAACAAAAATCCCACTCACAATTGCATCCAAAAAGATAACGAGGAGTAAATTTAACCAAGGACGTGAAGGACCTGCACACTGAAAACTGGAAGACACTGATAAAGGAAACTGAACAGACAAAAATAAATGGAAAGGTACCCCGTGCTCATGCGTAAAAAGAATACTGTGAAGATATGCATTCTAAGGTGGGACTTCCCTGGCCGTCCAGCAGTTGGGACTCTGCACTCCCGCTGCAGGGGACGCGGGTTCCACCCCTGGCTGGGGAACTAAGATCCCGCATCCTGCATGCCATATGGTGTGACCCCCAATTTTTTTTAATTAAAAAATATGCATTCTAGCCAAATTAACGTATCTTGGGTGCTGTGGATGACCTGGATGTAGCTGAAACCGTGGGATTGCTGAATTCTAGTTTTCCACATTCAACCACCAAAACGCTGTTACAACTAAAAAATGAATTCAGTAAAGCTGCAGGATACAAAAAAAAGAAAAATCAATGCACAAAAATCATTTGCAATTCTACACACTGATCATGAACCATCAGAAAAAGAATTTTTTTAAAAATCCCACTTACAACTGCATCCAAAAAGATAACGAGGAGTAAATTTAACCAAGGACGTGAAGGACCTGCACACTGAAAACTGGAAGACACTGATAAAGGAAACTGAACAGACAAAAATAAATGGAAAGTAACCAAGGATGTGAAGAACCTGCACACTGAAAACTGGAAGACACTGATAAAGGAAACTGAACAGACAAAAATAAATGGAAAGATACCCCGTGCTCACGGGTAAAAAGAATACTGTGAAAATATGCATTCTAAGGTGGGACTTCCCTGGCCGTCCAGGGGTTGGGACTCTGCACTCCCACTGCAGGGGACGCGGGTTCCATCCCTGGTTGGGGAACTAAGATCCCGCATCCTGCATGCCACATGGTGTGGCCCCCAATTTTTTTAATTTAAAAAAATATGCATCCTAGCCAAATTAATGTACACTTTCAATGCAATCCCTACCAAAAGTCCAATGACATTTTCCATAGAAACAGAACAAACCATCTTAAGTTGAGTGTGGAACCACAAAGGACCCAGAAGAGCCAAAGCGACCATGAAGCAGGAGAATGGGCTGGAGGCATCTCTCTCCCCGACTTCACACTTCATTACGAAGCTACAGTCCAAAAAAAGTGTGGAATTGGCACAAAAACAGGCACACAGACCAGAGGAACAGAGCAGAGAGCCCAGGAATCAACCTACAGGTATGTGATCAGTTAATTCACAAGAAAGGAGTCAAGAACATACACCAGGGAAAGGACAGTCTTCCTCAATAAGCGGTGCTGGGAAAACCAGACGCCACATGCCAAAGAACAACACTGAACTGTCTACACCCCACACAAAACGGGCCCAAAACCCAGTTTTCCACATCAAGCCCTTCCTCTCCTGGGTCCTCTGAAGACAGACACCCGCAGCGGTCAGCCACACACAGGAACCTTCTCCCCACTTTTCCTCACCTTCTCCCTCAGCGGCATCACCTCCTGGCAAGTCCTGAGGAGACCAGTCTCCTGTCAGCATGAACTGGACCCCACAGTGTCCCAAAGCTGAAGCCCCAGCATGTCCTGAGGAGACCCGGCTTCTGTTAGTGTGGACTTGACCCCGGGTTGTCCCAAAGCCTGGCCATCAGGGTGGTCTCAGCCCCGCATGTTCCAGAAGCCAAAGCCCCAGCAGGTCCTGAGGAGACAGGGCTCCTCCCAGCATGAACATGAACAGCATGATCTGAACAGACATCCCGCCAAAAAAGATACAGAGAGTAAAAGTCATACAGAAACAAGCACAACATCATATACCATTAGGGAATTCCAAATTAAAATCATGAGATATCACAGCACAACTATCACGACTGCTAAGCTCCAAAATATAACAATACCAATTGCTAGAGGGTGAGGAACAAAAGGAACTCACCCTCATAGCTGGGAGGATGCATGTGCAGCTACTTTGTAAGACAATTTGGCAGTGTTTTCCAAAGCTAAACAAGTCTCCCGTCGGGTTCCAACAATCATACTTTCAGTATTTAGGCAACTGCTTTGAAAATCTATGTCCAAATGCAAACAAGGATGCAATTATGCACAGCAGCACTTCCATATAGCTGGCGGGTTGCATGTGCAGCCACTTTGTAAGACAATTTGGCAGTTTTTTCCAAAGCTAAACAAGTCTCATGTTGGGATCCAACAATCATAGTTCCAGTATTTAGGCAACTGCTTTGAAAATCTATGTCCAAATGCAAACAAGGATGCAATTATGCACAGCAGCACTTCCATAATGGCTAAAAACTTGAAATCAGGATATCCTTCAAAAGATGAATGCATAAGCAAATGGGGGTAAAAAAAGGGCTTCCCTGGTGGATCAGTGGTTCAGAGTCCTCCTGCCGATTCAGGGGACACAGGTTCGAGCCCTGGCCTGGGAAGATCCCACATGCCGCAGAGCAACTAAGCCTGTGAGCCACAACTACTGAGACTGCGCTCTAGAGCCCGCGAGTCCCACTACTGAGCCCATGTGTCACAACTACTGAAGCCTGCATGCCTAGAACCTGTGCTCCGTGACAAGAAAAACCAGCACAATGAGAAGCCCACGCACCGCAATGAAGAGTAGCCCCTGCTCGCCACAACCAGAGAAAAGCCTGCACGCAGCAACGAAGACCCAATGCAGCCAAAAATAAAATAATAAATTTATTTTTTAAAAAAATCTCAGAAAACTGAGATTGCCATTTTATGAAGGACATTTACAATAGAGAAATCTCCATTTATAAGGGTATGTCCCTCTTTGCACCAAAAATAGAAGGATAATTAACTCTTAAGTAACTCTTTTCAATGGGGAAGTCCTGACTTAAATGTGCAAACAGTCATACCCTTGTTTACTGTGCTTTGCATGATAACCTGCCAAAACTGGCCTTCCCCCTTCCCCAGCATCTTTCTTCTGTTTTTAGCTGAAGACGGTATTGAAGGGGATGGTTTTGGTCATTTCAGAGAGTGACTCAGTTTTCCATGGTATCCCCCCTGTATTCAGAAGGTATACATGTTATTAAACTTCTGCTTTTCTCCTGGTAATCTGTCTTTTATTACAGGGGCAGGGGGGGCCTCAACCAAGAAACTAGAAAAGTAGAGGGAAAATTGTTTTTCCTCCCATATACATGCAGTGGAATACTACTCAGCAGAAAGGAATACACCATCAACCTATGGAAAGACATGGATAAATCTTCAGTATATCCTGCTAAGTGAAGAATCCAGTCTGAGCAGGCTGCACACAGTATGACCCCATTGATGACATTCTGGGAAAGGCAAAGTTACACAGATGACAAACAGATCATGGGGTGGGGGGTTTGAAGTATTCCATGTGATACTCTAGGATGGATACCTGTCACTATGCATTTGTCTAAACCCATAGATGTGCATAGCCCAAGGGGCCAATCATAACCTATTCAAATTTAGTTATTTAGGGTGTAGGA
>NC_041215.1:41198882-41199755 GCF_002837175.3 Physeter macrocephalus | reverse complement strand
TTGGGGGTTCCTGGGCCTCTGAATCCAGGCCCTGGGGGTGGAGCCAGGTTGGGGGCTCCTGGGCCTCTGAATCCAGGCCCTGGGGGTAGAGCCAGGTTGGGGGTTCCTGGGCCTCTGAATCCAGGCCCTGGGGGTGGAGCCAGGTTGGGAGTTCCTGGGCCTCTGAGCAGCAGGTGAGAGGAAGGAGGAAGACCGGTCCTGAGGACAGAGGTTCCCTCAAGTCTGTGAGCCCCGGTGCCCCGATGGGACTCATTCCCAGTGAGGACATGGGCAGGGCCTGCAGTGGCTCTGTGTTCCCTCTGGGCCCTTTGATGAAGCCATGGCAGCACTGGGCCCAGACGTCTCCTGGCGGTGTCTCAAACTCTGACACAGCGGTTTTACAAAGGAACAAGAGAATGGAGCTGAGCCCCTGACGGCCACTCCTTTCTGGCTCTGAGTTGAGGCTGGGAAGACCCTGCAGACATAGGAACTTCACACCCCATCTTTCCACCCATACCTGCTGGAAACACTCAGCCCTCCGTAATCAGTCACTGGCAACTTTTAAGACGTTCTCACCCCCAGGTAGATGAAGGAGCGTGAGGGTCTGGCTTACCCCTAAGCTGTCCCAGAATCTAGGCCCTGGGTGGAGCCAGTTTGGGGGTTCCTGGGCCTCTGAATCCAGGCCCTGGGGGTGGAGCCAGGTTGGGGGCTCCTGGGCCTCTGAATCCAGGCCCTGGGGGTGGAACCAGGTTGGGGGTTCCTGGGCCTCTGAATCCAGGCCCTGGGGGTGGAACCAGGTTGGGGGTTCCTGGGCCTCTGAATCCAGGCCCTGGGGGTGGAACCAGGTTGGGGGTTCCTGGGCCTCTGAATCCAGGCCCTGGGGGTGGAGCCAGG
>NC_041215.1:41195922-41198342 GCF_002837175.3 Physeter macrocephalus | reverse complement strand
CAAACTCTGACACAGCGGTTTTACAAAGGAACAAGAGAATGGAGCTGAGCCCCTGACGGCCACTCCTTTCTGGCTCTGAGTTGCTTCCAACAGGACCGCAGTACCTGCACGTAGTCTGCTGTGACCCATCTGCCCCCACTTTGCCTTTCCTCTCCCTCCCTGCGATGATCCCAGTGACATTTCCAGCCCGGACCCCTCTCCCAGGCCAGATGCCTCTGTCCAGTCACTGCACACCCATCTCACCTTGGGGGCTAGCAGGCCCCTCAGAGGACTGGGATCCTGCAGCTCCCCACACCCAGGAACAGCCCCACCTTCCCAGGTTGCTGAGCCCATGCACCAGATGTAACCGAGCAGGACCCTGGGGGGCCTTCCCAGGACAGACCCCTCCCCCACAAATCCCTCAGGGAGTTCTGGGTTTTAGAGCACAGGCCACCTGGCCTCCTTGTATTGGCACTTGTACAATTAAAGCTGCACCTTCTTTCCCCACACCCGGTGTCAGTAGACTGGCTCTGCTGCACTCGGGCAAGCAGACCCACGTTTGGTTCGGTAACACTGGAGCCCCCCAGGCTCCCACTCTCCTTGTGCCCCAGTGACTGTCAGCTGCTCCTCCAGAGTCTGCGGCCAGTACCCACACTAGTTCCCCTCTACACCCACAGGCCTGGTCCAAGCCCCATCTAGTGCCTGGTTCCTCCATCAGGCCCTGACAAAGCTCCCTGCCCCCACGGTGCACCTAACATCCCACCCCAACGTGGTCTTTCTGAAGCATAAATGAGACCGACTCTCTGCCACCTGTAATCCCCCAAATGTTTCCCCACTTATGCTAGGGTATCTGCTGGGAGAGACATCTGCCAAGGCCCTGAGAGTGCCCGGCATCCCCACTAGGCTGCTGGCTCCTGGGTTCCCAGACACTGAGCACCTCAGCAGGCCAGGTGACAAGGCACAAAACCCCAGAACTGCTCACCTCAGGATGGGGCAGGCACTGCCATTGCCTGATCAAGCAGAGCAGAGAAGGGTTCCCCAGCTGGGACACAAACTCTGCGCGAGTGGCCTCTCCTTGAGCCATTACATCACCTCGTATGAACTGAGGGAAGGAAGGACCGAGGCACACTTGGTTCCTAAGGAGGATAGTATAGACTCAGTCATGTCCCCCCAAATGAGCATGCTGAATCCCTAACCCCCAGGACCCCAGGATGTGGCTGTATTTGGAGATGGGTTTTTAAAGAGGTGATCAAGGTAAAAATGAGGTCACTAGGCTGGATCCTAATCCAATAGGATTGATGTCCTACAAGAAGAGACTAGGGCACAGATAGGCACAGGGGAGACCATGTGAGGACCTGGGGAGAAGATGGCTGTCTAAGCACCAAGTAGAGAAGCCTCAGGAGAAGCCAGCCTGCACACACCTTGATCTCCGACAGCATCCACGACTGGGAGACAGGCCTCTTATTCAAGCTGCCCACTCTGTGGTATTTGTTACAGCGGTCCTGAGCAGACTCACAGGGTAACTCAGGGCTCAGACTGGACAGAGGCCACTCTCCATCCCCTTGTACCTGGCTTACAGGAGCCCAAGGCACTGAGGAGGTGGTCCCTGAGGAGGCACAAGAGAGAAGATGCTAGGCATTAACACGACTGCATTCACGTTAAACGTGCCTGAAGTCCATTGACACGAGATGGTTTTGCCCTGTATGTACGCCCACATCAGCAACTTCAGTCTGAACAGGAGATCTTTGGCTTCACCACCTCCACTGAGAGCATTAGGTTCACCTGCTGTGGACCGTCTCCTATAGGATTTCCAGAACCACAAAGCATCGAAGCTTCACAGGACCCAGAGTCTGTGCACTAGCGTCCAGGTGACCGTCACAGTAGAGCCGCGCAGCTGCCCATCAGAACCCACTTCCCTTTTTCCTGTTCACAGCTACCCTGCACCTCCCAGCCTTCCCACCCCTTACAGCTGGGGCGCAGTGTCTCGTGTTACCAAGGGGAAGGGGTGGAGGTGGTGAGGGCTTTGGCCAGCCTGCATCCTAGGATGGAGGGCATGATGCCCCCGTGGTCACCCCACCCTGCTGGTTGGAGCCCTCACCTGGAAGCAGGGAGGAGAAACAAGAGGGACAGAACCTGGGCCCCGACACCCACCTGCCCTGGACTCCCACAAGAAGGGGACAGAGACATCTTGAGCTTCGGCCCGTATTCGGGAAACACTTTGTTCCAGCAACAAACCTTTGCCTTAAAAGCCAAGGTGCTTTACAAACCCCTCCCCAGCTGTCACAGAAAGTCAGGCTTAATCTCATCACACTTTTCTCAAACCCCAACTCACACTGAGACCACTGCTGAGGTGATGGTGCTTCAGAACAGCCCCTTTAAAACATCCCTGGAGTTCAGCTCTCACAGCCCTGCCTTCAGTTTAAGGGAGAAGTTTCCTTGAC
>NC_041215.1:41193032-41194931 GCF_002837175.3 Physeter macrocephalus | reverse complement strand
GTAAACAATTCTGAAATTGGTCAGAGGTGGGGAATCGTCTCCCATGCAGCCAGCAGACCCCCAGCAAGGAGCGTCCTCATTGCAAGGCTGGTGGACCGTGCCGAGGCGTCCCTGAGTAAACGTGAGCTGACTCCCAGGCCAGCTGCTGCTGAACTGTTCCCACCCTTCCCAGGTAAAACACCTGAATGTGTACACAGACTTTAAAGCCTAGAGGAAAGGGTTTGGAGCCACACCAGCGACAGCACGCAGGCCGAGTTGGTGCCTGCAGGCCAGTCAGGATGGTCCTGGCCCCGGGCTCTCTTCTGTAAGCTTTCCATTTCCCTGCCTGATGTACCCCTCCTGTCCCGGCCCCCACTGCACTCAGGCCGAGTTGGTGCCTGCAGGCCAGTCAGGATGGTCCTGGCCCCGGGCTCTCTTCTGGAAGCTTTCCATTTCCCTGCCTGATGTACCCCTCCTGTCCCGGCCCCCACTGCTTTTTTCCTTCCTCACCTCTGCCCCGGGAGAAATTCCAGCGGCAGGTATGGGTGACACATCATCTTTTTTAGCAGGTGGCAGCCCGGCAACTCCTGCAGACAGTCCAGCAGAGCCCCACTCACACCGGGCCACGCACAGAGCCGTGGGCCCTACTCCCTCCCACCAGCCCAGCCCAGGGACTGCTGACGGGGCAGAGAATATGGCGTCAGGCACAGCTGCAGGGGCTCTTGCTGCCTGGAGCGGTGTTTATATTGACCTCAGCCCAGGCACACCTGGGGAGGGCTGGCCGGCCGGGTCAGACTGCCCAGGTCAGCCAATCCTCGCCCCTCAGGGGCTCAGAGTTGCAGAAAATGGGCCTTGCTGCACCGGCCAGGTCCAAGGAACAGGTGTGGTGTCCTGAGGGTCAGGATAGACAAGGGGTTGCAGCTCTGGCTTGTTTTCTAATCATTTTGTCTGGTCCATGAGTGGGAGACAACGTCAAGAAGACCCTCTCCTAATGACAGGAACCCAGGAGTCAGGGAGAGGAGGGGTGGTGGGTTGAGCCAGGGGCCTGGTGCCGCGGCTGCAGTGGAAGCCCCTAGAAGACCCCGTGGAGGGAGCCCGCACAGAGTGAAGCCCCAGGGTCATAGACCTGTCCAAGAGCTGCTGTTTGTTAGTTCAGGTTCTGCTCTGAGGTGCTCAGGGTCAACTCTGACCAACAGGTGGGCTGGGGGTGCTCTGCAATTAGGGCTACTTGCACGGTTCCTATGTGCCCAGCCCTGCCGGGTGCCTGCCCAGGTGAGCTCCATACCAGGGGAGGGGCCTGACCACAAGAGCCCCAGGGGCTGCTGGGTACCTGTCCAGGTGAGCTCCCTACCTGGGGAGGGGCCTGACCACGAGAGCCCCGTGGGCTGGGAGGGGGCGTGTGTATAAGCGTCCTCTCTGTGCAGCCGGCACAGAGTTGCTTATCAACTTCCCTGTGGGCAGTGCTGAGATGAAATGAGGACCAGGAGATGCCACGGACCCTTGAACCCCTGTCCATCCCGAGTGATGAGGTGAGTAGGCAGGTGCTGGCCACTGGGCTGCGTGAGGGAGGCCCCACTGGTACCTCTGTGTCTTCCACCTGACACCACGGAGGCCTCCCCAGGACAGAGCAGACAGCCTGCCTGGGGCAGCTGGGAGCTCCTGGTGACCTTGCAGGGGACATGAGAGGGACGGACCAGGCAGGAGGGGGTGGGAGCCCAGGCAGAGCCATGGGGCTCGGGGCCGAGGGGGCCTTTCTGGGTCTGAGCTGGGAGTGGATGTGCAGGTGGTGTGATCCAGGAAAGCTGCCCTGGTGACGTGAGGGTGAACGTGCTTCAGAGTGACAAGCCTTCCGGGTGATCCCAGAACAGGACAGTGAGACGGATCCTGTTAGAAGAAGGTGAGTGAGTCCCCCCAGGAGGA
>NC_041215.1:41184805-41186067 GCF_002837175.3 Physeter macrocephalus | reverse complement strand
AAGCTTTCCATTTCCCTGCCTGATGTACCCCTCCTGTCCCGGCCCCCACTGCTTTTTTCCTTCCTCACCTCTGCCCAGGGAGAAATTCCAGCGGCAGGTATGGGTGACACATCATCTTTTTTAGCAGGTGGCAGCCCGGCAACTCCTGCAGACAGTCCAGCAGAGCCCCACTCACACCGGGCCACGCACAGAGCCGTGGGCCCTACTCCCTCCCACCAGCCCAGCCCAGGGACTGCTGACGGGGCAGAGAATATGGCGTCAGGCACAGCTGCAGGGGCTCTTGCTGCCTGGAGCGGTGTTTATATTGACCTCAGCCCAGGCACACCTGGGGAGGGCTGGCCGGCCGGGTCAGACTGCCCAGGTCAGCCAATCCTCGCCCCTCAGGGGCTCAGAGTTGCAGAAAATGGGCCTTGCTGCACCGGCCAGGTCCAAGGAACAGGTGTGGTGTCCTGAGGGTCAGGATAGACAAGGGGTTGCAGCTCTGGCTTGTTTTCTAATCATTTTGTCTGGTCCATGAGTGGGAGACAACGTCAAGAAGACCCTCTCCTAATGACAGGAACCCAGGAGTCAGGGAGAGGAGGGGTGGTGGGTTGAGCCAGGGGCCTGGTGCCGCGGCTGCAGTGGAAGCCCCTAGAAGACCCCGTGGAGGGAGCCCGCACAGAGTGAAGCCCCAGGGTCATAGACCTGTCCAAGAGCTGCTGTTTGTTAGTTCAGGTTCTGCTCTGAGGTGCTCAGGGTCAACTCTGACCAACAGGTGGGCTGGGGGTGCTCTGCAATTAGGGCTACTTGCACGGTTCCTATGTGCCCAGCCCTGCCGGGTGCCTGCCCAGGTGAGCTCCATACCAGGGGAGGGGCCTGACCACAAGAGCCCCAGGGGCTGCTGGGTACCTGTCCAGGTGAGCTCCCTACCTGGGGAGGGGCCTGACCACGAGAGCCCCGTGGGCTGGGAGGGGGCGTGTGTATAAGCGTCCTCTCTGTGCAGCCGGCACAGAGTTGCTTATCAACTTCCCTGTGGGCAGTGCTGAGATGAAATGAGGACCAGGAGATGCCACGGACCCTTGAACCCCTGTCCATCCCGAGTGATGAGGTGAGTAGGCAGGTGCTGGCCACTGGGCTGCGTGAGGGAGGCCCCACTGGTACCTCTGTGTCTTCCACCTGACACCACGGAGGCCTCCCCAGGACAGAGCAGACAGCCTGCCTGGGGCAGCTGGGAGCTCCTGGTGACCTTGCAGGGGACATGAGAGGGACGGACCAGGCAGGAG
>NC_041215.1:41181007-41184770 GCF_002837175.3 Physeter macrocephalus | reverse complement strand
GTGTGATCCAGGAAAGCTGCCCTGGTGACGTGAGGGTGAACGTGCTTCAGAGTGACAAGCCTTCCGGGTGATCCCAGAACAGGACAGTGAGACGGATCCTGTTAGAAGAAGGTGAGTGAGTCCCCCCAGGAGGATGCTCTGTGAGCTGGCCCCGGGAGTGGGTGAAGGGAACAGGCCTGGAACGTGCGGGGAGTGGGCAGTCCCCCTGTGCAGGCGGCAGGTACAGACCCCACTCCGTGGTCCCACAGCTGTGCTTCTGGCTGCATTACTTGGCTTCTTGAGCCTCGGCTTCCTGGTCTGCTCGTGGGGTGATGGTAGCACGGACTGACTAATAATTTGCTCAGAACAGGGTAGGAAGTGGTCTAGTGGAAATTCCACGGAACACCGTCAGTATGGGAATCGCAGGCCTGTATTCAGGATCAGGAGAGCAAATCCGAGCAGACTTGCAGCAGAGCCTGGGGATGGGCTCCGTTTGGTGGGTTCCCTGTTTCCTGAATCTCGGAAGGAGCAGCTCCAGCGGGCAGTGGCAGGTTCATGCCACACCTGGAAGCATCCAACCTCAAGGCCCAGCAGCCCCCGAGCCCTGTGTCTGGCCCCTGGGAGGCAGACGGGACAGGCCGGCGTCCTCCTTGCCCTCATCCTGCCCAGAACATTCGAGGTCCAGGCCGTCATTGGGGAGAAGCAGGGATGGGGGTGTCCCATGTGGGAAGAGGACACAGAGCATCTTGTGTGCGTGGACGTCCACACCGGGAATGTGGGTCGGTGAGGCGCAGGCTCTGGGAGGAGCAGACGGGGGGCCTGAGGAAGCAGGGCGCGGCCGGGGGTCCTGGGGGGAGGTGCGAGCTGTGCGTGTGCCGGGCCCCAGACTCCACGGGGCTTCCCTTCCCTGGTCACGGGGGAGGAGGGGCCGAGCCGCGTTGGTGGAGGGACCCCTCGCGTTCCCAGGCCCTGGCAGCGTCGGCCCTTCAGGCTCTGGGTCGAGGAGCCTGAGGAGCGCAGGTCCAGCTGTGCCCACAGGGAGGCCTGCAGGGGTCGAGCAGGAAGCACTGGGTGGTGTCGCCGTCCCCAGGCCCTGGCAGCGTCGGCCCTTCAGGCTCTGGGTCGGGGATCCTGAGGACTGCAGGTCCAGCTGTGCCCACAGGGAGGCCTGCAGGGGTCGAGCAGGAAGCACTGGGTGGTCTCGCCTGTGCGGAAGCTTCCAAGCCAGTGTCCGGGGGGAGCTCTCACCTCGCAAGTGGGTTTCAAGCTCAGATCACTTTCTAGCCGCTTGCTTTGTTTTCTAGACACAAAGTCCTAATATCTCCCATGTCTCCTGCCAGTGAAAAGGCACGTCTGATCTGGCACTAGGTGCTGCCTCTGGTCCCTCCTGACTGAACACCCAGCAGCCAGTGTCACCGCGTCACGACTGTCAGGGGGTGTCAGGCGTGGGGTGACGAGTGCACAGGGTCCAGGCCCACGAGGGACCGTGCCATCCACAGAGCCGGTGCTGTGGCTGTACGTGTTCCCTCCCCGACCCCGCGGGCTGAGACCACCGCCCCCTTCCAGACTGCTACCAAGTGAAGTCACGTGGACCCTGCTCGGGCCCCGGCCTGGCGAGGTGCTCTGCCTCAGCGGGGAAGGGTTCCTTTTTCCATGGGGGTGCAAGTAGGCAAATAACAAAACCAAAGCTGAGACCACCACAGCACAGGCTCTGTTCGGTGGCCAAAGAATGGAGAAGCGGGAGCTAAGTTCACAGATTACCTTCTCGTCCTCCTGGGGAGAGTGCTTTAATTTTAAAGAATAAAGATAAAGGGAGGAGGAGTGAGGCTAATGCTGGGGTCAAGAGGCCTTCCGAGGAAGGGCAGGGCTTTTTCCAAGGGGGTGGGGCACCACCTCCTTTTACCCGTTTCTGGTCGTTCATGTCCAGTCATGGCCACCGGTAGGTGTGTCACTGAATATGCTGATATAGTAAATTCAACACGTGATGAGACTCAGGGTCTGTTGGAGGTCACATTCGTTGCCATCTTGGTCCCAGCTGGTTCCATCTGTTTGTTTGTCTGTAGCTTCCTTTCTTATCTTTGGACCCCTTAACTTAAATACTTAGGTGAACTCCTGCTGAAGTTGGGGGGTGGAGGACAGCCCTGTGAATGGTGGGTGCACGGGTTTTGAGCAGGGCCTGGAGCAGCTCTGACAACAAGAGGAGGAGGCTGAGACCCGTGGTCAGTATGACGCCTGCACTGGGGCCTGTGGTCTGCATGCGGAGGTGGTCATCTGGGGCATGTGTCAGGGAAGGTTCTCGGTGTTTACACAGAAGATGTGAACGTGGGCCCAGATGCAGAGCTGCCTGCAGACGCTGCTACAGAAACCCCTGATTCTTTCCTGAGAAAACTGGTGGGGGGCATTCAGGCAACAGGGCAAACTGCTTGCTCTGGATGTTCTTGTGGGGAAGTGGGGACATAGCAACAGGGGCTCAGCCTGCATAACCCCAGAAGCTCTCCCAGGACAGCTCCAGAACCGCTTCTGGAATGGCAAGGAGAAGTGGGTCTTCCACCCACTAGACGTGGAGAGGGCTGGGGTCTGCAGGGCCGCCCTCACCTTCAGGGACTGGCTGGGAGGCTCACAGGACTCGGCACATGCTGGTGGCTTGTGTGCTCACAGCTGAGATGGGTCACAGCACGCAGTAGGGATGCAGGAGGGGGGGTCCCTGCTCCCGTCACCTCCTGACCCTCCATGCCCCCTCCTTCCCTCGAGGGTCTCTAGGGTATCTCTTCCCTCAGCCACAAAGGGCAGAATCACGATAGTTACCCCCACCTCCGTCCCCCCAGAAAGCTCATTAGAGGCTTGGCACCCAGCTGGGGGCTGGTCACATGGTGTTCTCTGCCCTCACCCTCCAAAATGCCAGGGCCCAGAAGGGGAGCCGGGGTTCAGCATGAACCACATGCTTTGTGCACACAGCACAGGTGCAGGGGGCTGCCCCTAACGGAAGGAGGGAGGGTTTAGATCAGGCAGGGGGCTGCTCACCAGCTGCATTAGCTTCCCGGGGCAACTGTGACAAACAACCACAAATGGAGGCTCAGAGCAACAGAAACCTGTCCTCTCTCAGTCCTGGAGACCACACGTCTGAGGTTTAGGTGTCCCAGGGCCGCGCTCCCTCCGGAGGCTCCAGGGGAGGGTCCTGCCTGCCTCTTCCAGCTTCTGGGGGCTCCAGGTGTCCCGGGGCTTGTGACCAAATCTCTACCTCTGTCTTCACATGGTGTCTCCTGTGTGTCTGTGTCTCTCCTCCGGTCTCTTAGAAGGACACTGTTACTGATTTAGGGCCACCCTGATCCAGGATGGCCTCATCTCCAGATCTGTAACTAATTATACCTGCAAAGACCCTACTTCCAAATAAGGTTCCATTCTCCGATTCTGGGGGGCGTGACGTGGACATAACTTTTGGGGGCATCTCCACATTCAACCCACTATAGCACCCAGTTCCCAGATGCTAGCCGACCTTCCTCAGGACAGCATCAGGCTGGTGATGTTCTGTCTTTCTGCACGGAGTTGCCTCTTGTTTCTTGTGGTAACAGGGAGGTTGGGTGGGGGGCGCTTCTGGCTGACCTCCCCGTCATTCCAGGGACCATGCTGACGTGTCCTTCCTGGGAGGGTGCGAGCACGGCCAGGGCTCTCTGGGAATACTCCACACTGACTGCTCGGTGGTCAGACACCTGCATGGGCTGGACCAGGCCCCGGACCTCTGCACCTTCTACCACATCCACAGCCTGGTGGACTCTGTGCGGGCCTA
>NC_041215.1:41179577-41180534 GCF_002837175.3 Physeter macrocephalus | reverse complement strand
AGACCCAGGCTCTGTTCTGGCAGAAGCTCCCTTTCTGTGAACAAGTCTTCCCCCGCTCCCCTTATCCTCACTGGAGGCTCAGGAGGCCACAGCATCGGGGCACCTCCAGCACCAGGACCCCACCCTAGGGAGCTTCTCAAGAGCAAGGACCAGGCCTAGGGGCGGAGGGGAGGAGAGGGCCGGCTTCCTCAGGATCCCCGGGGCTAGGATGACTCCTACGCAGGAGGGCCTTGGACTCAGCTTAACTACCACCCAGGTCTCCTACCCCTTCCCTGGTAGGGGGGCCCTTCAGAATGCAGGGCCTCAAGATCCTCCCCACCGACCTCTGACCTCAACTGCAGAGTCGGGGACCCAGAGACCCCCTCCCCGGCTTCTTTTTTCTTGGAGGCTCCCAGACTCCCTGAAGTTGTTATACCCAGGGTTTATTATGGTGAAGGATGCAAGTTAAAATCAGCGAGGACAGAGGGGATAAGCGTCAATGTGGCGACTGCCGTGTGCCTGACCTTGGCCTCCAGCCCCCGGGGACTCAGGAAGCCCCATCGTGTATCACGCCATCAGCACAGACCAGCCTGGAACGAGGCCCACGGAGCACGGACACTCCCGTCAGACTCAAGGTGACCTCTGGAGCCAGGACAGAGGCCCGGCCTCTCTGTGGGCAGGTGAACCCACACCGCACAGGCCCTGGTGCGGTGCCCGTTCCGTGGGGTCAGTGTGGGTGCACGCGGGTCACCCAGTGTCTGTGTCTCAGCCTGTGACCGCTGACCACACTGTCCTGCTCTGCTCAAGAGCGAGGCCAATGGAGGGACAACGGGGGTGGGAACAAAGCCGGGTCAGGGTCAGGCTGGGTGAGAAGGGGTCCAAGGAGCGAGAACCCGGCTGCCCCTGCCTGGTGAGCCGAGAGCTGACGTCCGCCCCGTGGGCAGCCCCTCTCCCCACGTCCCGAGGTAAGGCTGCCTT
>NC_041215.1:41169348-41174523 GCF_002837175.3 Physeter macrocephalus | reverse complement strand
GTCCTGAAGTGCAGGGTTTATTGGGGTCTGTCACGTCAATGTGGGGACAGCCATGTGCCTGACCTTGGCCTCCAGCCCCCGGGGACTCAGGAAGCCCCATCGTGTATCACGCCATCAGCACAGACCAGCCTGGAACGAGGCCCACGGAGCACGGACACTCCCGTCAGACTCAAGGTGACCTCTGGAGCCAGGACAGAGGCCCGGCCTCTCTGTGGGCAGGTGAACCCACACCGCACAGGCCCTGGTGCGGTGCCCGTTCCGTGGGGTCAGTGTGGGTGCACGCGGGTCACCCAGTGTCTGTGTCTCAGCCTGTGACCGCTGACCACACTGTCCTGCTCTGCTCACAAGAGCGGGGCCAATGGAGGGACAGCGGGGGTGTGAACAAAGCCGGATCACGGTCAGGTTGGGTGAGAAGGGGTCCAAGGAGTGAGAACCCGGCTGCCCCTGCCTGGTGAGCCGAGGGCTGACGTCCGCCCTGTGGGCAGCCCCTCTCCCCGCGTCCCGAGGCAAGGCTGCCTTTCCTGCACCCTGGGGCAGGGTCATGCCTGTGTATACAGCAGGACGCACAGCAGTGCACGCAGCAGGCCTGATGCCCGCCCTTGGCATGTACTTGGGGGCTTGGTGAGGGTGGAACATCCCGACAGGACCTGGGCCGAGCCCGGGGAGGATGGAGGGGAGAAGCGTTCAGGAGCCTCTGGAGGGGGTCCTCACCTGTCTGCACAGGGGGACTGAGGACACCGACCGGGGGTGGGCAGGCGGGGAGCCCAGTCCTGGGTCATCCCTGAGGCTGACGAGGGGTGTGGAGCTGGGTGGGGAGGTGGGAGGAGGGGCTGAGCGCCGGACAGTGTGGAGACAGGGCACCCGAGGCAGCGGGGAAGGTGGAGACTGTGCCCGACGCAGGACGGAGAGACCAGCAGGCGGCGCTGCAGGGGCGGGATCAGGGCTGCTCCCCGCAGGGCGGCCCCCGAGCCCCGCACCGCTGGAAACCCCGCGGCGTCCGGGCAGAACCCCAGAGGATGGGGGGCCGGAGGGCCGGAAAGAGTTTGGAAAAGTCACCCTATCTCCACACGTCCTGGGTGAGGGGTCCCGCTCCAGCCTCATTCCTTAGACTCTCCCCACCTGGGGAGTCAGCACACTCAAGAGCCGGTCGTGCAGGGCTTGGAATTTGTCTGGAGGATGAACTGGAAGAGGGGGAACCAATGAGAGACCAGCTGTAGGTGTTTGGACAGGCACATGTCACTCTAATTTCCCATCACGAAGAGTAATTGACCAAAGGCTCAGCCTGCCCCTCGGAACCACAATAGGGCCTGAAGCCTTCCTGCGGGTTTGCGGCCAGCTCACAAAAAAGCGAGTTGCAAAATGGAGCTCAGGGGCACTGCACTTCACAAACCTGCAGGATTGTAAAAGATGCCTAACGTGGAAAAATGCCTTGAGGTAAGTCACGATAAAGGACTTGAAAGCAAGGCAGAATTGCCGGAACCGGATTTCAAGAGGGAGACTGATCTCGCCTCGAAAGCACATAGAAAGGGGCAGAACGTCTTCAATGATTCAGGAAAAACGCATACGCCCTTTTTGGCCAACCAAGCAGGCGCCCGGTGCAAATCAACACTACAAAGAGTTATCACTTCGCAACAGTCCGAAAAGCCATCCTCACAAAGTGTAAAAACCAGAAATGCAGGATACAGCGTGGAAAAAAAGGAGCCTTTTTACGCTGATTGTGGGAAGGTAAATTGCCAACGGCACTCTGGAGAAGTGTATTGTGTTTCCCACGTGATGGGTCAGCAGTGAGCACACATGTCTGAGAGGTCAGGTGCATGTGATGGGCCAGCGGTACCCACACACGTGATCAGGTTCACGTGGCGTCTTAGAGGGCGGGGCACCCCAGGGCTGCAGTGCTGCCACGGGCTCGAGCCACCGACCCTGCCTGGTGTGGAGCTTCCCTCCCCAACCACGTGCCCAGCAGCTCCCACGTCCGCACCTGCGCAGTGGCTGCACCTGCGCAAAGTACTTCCCCTGAGCAAGTACTTCTTGAAGAGGGTCATCTCCTTGGTGACGGCGACCTTCCTCTTCTGCTGCTTCAGCGGGGGCGCCCCTGCCAGTGCCTGCTTTCACCAAGGCGTCCGGGCCGCAGAGGGCTGGTCCCTGCACCTGAGACCAAAGAGAAGGACTTGAGGGGCTGCGCTTTCTCCCACCAGGAGCCTCATATCCAGGGGCGCCAGCGGGGGCATGTCAGACACACAGGACTGGACATTCTGTTCTTCCCCCCCCAACCACGTGCCCAGCAGCTCCCACGTCCGCACCTGCGCAGTGGCTGCACCTGCGCAAAGTACTTCCCCTGAGCAAGTACTTCTTGAAGAGGGTCATCTCCTTGGTGACGGCGACCTTCCTCTTCTGCTGCTTCAGCGGGGGCGCCCCTGCCAGTGCCTGCTTTCACCAAGGCGTCCGGGCCGCAGAGGGCTGGTCCCTGCACCTGAGACCAAAGAGAAGGACTTGAGGGGCTGCGCTTTCTCCCACCAGGAGCCTCATATCCAGGGGCGCCAGCGGGGGCATGTCAGACACACAGGACTGGACATTCTGTTTCACCTTCCCCCACCACGGTGGGCAAAAGGACAGCCACGTGGGACCTCAGACCACGTAGGACACGGCACGTGTCGAGGGCCATCTCACCATGTCGATTGGCCCGTTCAGTTTGCTCTCCTGTGAAATGCTATTCATGACTGGCTTTTCTCTATGTGAAAGCTGAAAAGAACTGCTTGTATTTAAAAAGTGACCCATTTGTGTGAATTTGACGAAAGGGTACGTGCAACCAAGCAATAGCCCAAAGCCTCTGGGTCGCCTGTCCTACTAGTCTGTTATGGTCCAGGAAATGTTTCCCTCTTGTAGCGTCTTCCCATGTCTAGAGTTATACTACTACAATCACTGATCTTATAGAACTATGTATTTGACAATTGTTTTAGGCACTGTCCTGTACCTGCCTGCCCTCCCTGGGAAGGACCTGCTTGTGATTTTCTGAGCTGAGAATCTGACTCTCTTCTGCTTTACACACAAGTTATTCCTATATGGCTTTAAGATATACTGAATTTTGCAGGAATAGAACAACCATGTGATTCTAAGAAAGCTTGTTCTCACAGTTATTCAGAACTTTACCAAGAATTCTCTGACATTTTGGAAAATCAAATCTCCTGGTAAAGTGGCTCAGAGTTTCTGAATTGCCAGTAAATGCACCAGGATTGCTGTCACCACAGTAATTCGAATTCTATACAACAATGCCTATTTGTCCTCATTTAAAAACATTAAGTATAAAGTTTGAATCAGTTGAATGTTACCTGCCTTTTCTTAAATCTAAATTGAAGAAAAATTTAAGCAAACATCTGATTACTTAGTGCAGTTTCAGCCAAGCATTCATCTGTTAAATTATGTATTATTTCAATAAAATGTATTTATCTTTAATTCTCTCTATTGTAACTAGAGATGCATACACACATATACATAATTTTACTTAAATTATATGTGTAGAGAGATTATCTTATCTCTGCATCTGATTTCAGAAAGTGAGGGGAGCATTACAAAGTACTTGATATAAAAGGGGTGAGGGTCTGGTGGGCTGACAGAACACCCATGACATAGCATTTCATTCCCACTAAGGTGCTAGAATCCAAAAGACAGACGATAAAAAGGGAAGAAATTGGAACATTCAAACATCGCTAGTGGGAATGTGAAATGGTGCCACCATTTTGGAAGACAGTCTGGCAGTTCCTCAAAATGTCAAACATGGAGTCACTACAAGACCCAGCAATCCCACTCCTACGTATAAACCCAAGAGAAAGGAAAACACATGTCCACACAAACATTTTTACATGTATGTTCATAGCAGCATGACTCACAACAGCCAAAATGTGGAAACCACCCAAATGACCATCAACAGGTAAACAGAGAACAGATACACACAGTGTGGTCCATCCACACAATAGAATATTACTCAGCCATGAAAAGGAGTGAAGCACTGACACTCGCTACAATGTTGAGAAACCTCGAGAACACAATGCTCAGTGAGAGAAGCAAGATACAGAAGGACACTGTCTTAGTCTGCTTGGGCTGCCATAGCAAAATACCAGGCTGGAGGCTTCAACAACAGAAATGTATTTCCTACAGTTCTGGAGGACGGAAGTCTGAGATCAGGGTGCCACTATGGTCAGGTTCTGGTGAGGCTCTCTTCTTGGTTGTACGCGGCATCTTCTCCCTGTGTCCTCACACGGAGAAGATGTGAGGAAGCTCTCTGAGGTCTCTTTTATAAGGACACTAATCCCATAATAGGGGCTCCACCCTCATGACCTAATCAATTCCTAAAGGCACGACCTCCTAATACCATCACCTTGGGGGTAAGGATTTCAACGTGTGAATTTTGGAGGGACACAAACATTCAGCCAAGAACAACCACAAATTGTATGATTCCATTTATATGAAATGTCCAGAAGAGGCAAATCCACAGAGACAGGAAGTGGGTTAGTGGTGCCAAGGGCTAGGGGAGGGGGAGGGGTCTCCTTCTGGGGGGATGGGAATGTTTTACAACCAGATGGAGGTGGTGCTGGCTCAACATTGTGAATGTGATCAATACCACTGTGTTGTTCAAGTTAATGGTCAATGGTGAATTTTATGTTACATATATTTTCATCACAATTAAAAAAAAATTCATCACATCAACAACTTGACACCTCAGGGAATTTCCATTTCTGCTAAGAGACCCTGTCTGTTTGCCCAGGTGATTCCTGGGACTGCGGGTGACGTCGTCGGGGCCGTGGAGTGTAAATGAGGGCATGAACAACCCCACACAGGGACAGTCCAGAGGCAGATGTACCTGCCCGCCCTCCCTGGGAAGGACCTGCTTGTGATTTTCTGAGCTGAGAATCTGACTCTCTTCTGCTTTACACACAAGTTATTCCTATATGGCTTTAAGATATACTGAATTTTGCAGGAATAGAACAACCATGTGATTCTAAGAAAGCTTGTTCTCACAGTTATTCAGAACTTTACCAAGAATTCTCTGACATTTTGGAAAATCAAATCTCCTGGTAAAGTGGCTCAGAGTTTCTGAATTGCCAGTAAATGCACCAGGATTGCTGTCACCACAGTAATTCGAATTCTATACAACAATGCCTATTTGTCCTCATTTAAAAA
>NC_041215.1:41167288-41168246 GCF_002837175.3 Physeter macrocephalus | reverse complement strand
CCCTGAGCAAGTACTTCTTGAAGAGGGTCATCTCCTTGGTGACGGCGACCTTCCTCTTCTGCTGCTTCAGCGGGGGCGCCCCTGCCAGTGCCTGCTTTCACCAAGGCGTCCGGGCCGCAGAGGGCTGGTCCCTGCACCTGAGACCAAAGAGAAGGACTTGAGGGGCTGCGCTTTCTCCCACCAGGAGCCTCATATCCAGGGGCGCCAGCGGGGGCATGTCAGACACACAGGACTGGACATTCTGTTTCACCTTCCCCCACCACGGTGGGCAAAAGGACAGCCACGTGGGACCTCAGACCACGTAGGACACGGCACGTGTCGAGGGCCATCTCACCATGTCGATTGGCCCGTTCAGTTTGCTCTCCTGTGAAATGCTATTCATGACTGGCTTTTCTCTATGTGAAAGCTGAAAAGAACTGCTTGTATTTAAAAAGTGACCCATTTGTGTGAATTTGACGAAAGGGTACGTGCAACCAAGCAATAGCCCAAAGCCTCTGGGTCGCCTGTCCTACTAGTCTGTTATGGTCCAGGAAATGTTTCCCTCTTGTAGCGTCTTCCCATGTCTAGAGTTATACTACTACAATCACTGATCTTATAGAACTATGTATTTGACAATTGTTTTAGGCACTGTCCTGTACCTGCCTGCCCTCCCTGGGAAGGACCTGCTTGTGATTTTCTGAGCTGAGAATCTGACTCTCTTCTGCTTTACACACAAGTTATTCCTATATGGCTTTAAGATATACTGAATTTTGCAGGAATAGAACAACCATGTGATTCTAAGAAAGCTTGTTCTCACAGTTATTCAGAACTTTACCAAGAATTCTCTGACATTTTGGAAAATCAAATCTCCTGGTAAAGTGGCTCAGAGTTTCTGAATTGCCAGTAAATGCACCAGGATTGCTGTCACCACAGTAATTCGAATTCTATACAACAATGCCTATTTGTCCTCATTTAAAAA
>NC_041215.1:41164717-41165845 GCF_002837175.3 Physeter macrocephalus | reverse complement strand
TCCTTCTGGGGGGATGAGAATGTTTTACAACCAGATAGAGGTGGTGTTGGCTCAACATTGTGAATGTGATCAATACCACTGTGTTGTTCAAGTTAATAGTCAATGGTGAATTTTATGTTACATATATTTTCATCACAATTAAAAAAAAAATTCGTCACATCAACAACTTGACACCTCAGGGAATTTCCATTTCTGCTAAGAGACCCTGTCTGTTTGCCCAGGTGATTCCTGGGACCGCGGGTGATGTCGCGGGGGCCGTGGAGTGTAAATGAGGGCATGAACAACCCCACACAGGGACGGTCCAGAGGCAGACCCAGGGCTCATCCCCAACAGCACAGGACAGGATCCGTTTGGATTTGTCATCGCACTGTGAACAGCCCCATGGGGCCGGTGGCCGGGCACTGCCAGACTGCAGCCCTCGACACCAAGGCCGTGGCCCGATCTCCCTCGCCCCAAGTAATTCGAATTCTATACAACAATGCCTATTTGTCCTCATTTAAAAACATTAAGTATAAAGTTTGAATCAGTTGAATGTTACCTGCCTTTTCTTAAATCTAAATTGAAGAAAAATTTAAGCAAACATCTGATTACTTAGTGCAGTTTCAGCCAAGCATTCATCTGTTAAATTATGTATTATTTCAATAAAATGTATTTATCTTTAATTCTCTCTATTGTAACTAGAGATGCATACACACATATACATAATTTTACTTAAATTATATGTGTAGAGAGATTATCTTATCTCTGCATCTGATTTCAGAAAGTGAGGGGAGCATTACAAAGTACTTGATATAAAAGGGGTGAGGGTCTGGTGGGCTGACAGAACACCCATGACATAGCATTTCATTCCCACTAAGGTGCTAGAATCCAAAAGACAGACGATAAAAAGGGAAGAAATTGGAACATTCAAACATCGCTAGTGGGAATGTGAAATGGTGCCACCATTTTGGAAGACAGTCTGGCAGTTCCTCAAAATGTCAAACATGGAGTCACTACAAGACCCAGCAATCCCACTCCTACGTATAAACCCAAGAGAAAGGAAAACACATGTCCACACAAACATTTTTACATGTATGTTCATAGCAGCATGACTCACAACAGCCAAAATGTGGAAACCACCCAAATGAC
>NC_041215.1:41159523-41162522 GCF_002837175.3 Physeter macrocephalus | reverse complement strand
GTTACCCATTCATGAACCTTGACTTAGGAATGTACGTCCTGTTTCCAAGCACGCCCCGCCCACAAGTGAAGCATAAATTGTGCCGGTGACCCCTTGGCCGTGCAGAGCACGGCTGCACATGCTTCCAATCGTTGGCCACCACATCCCAATCCCACCCTGTGAGTAAACTACCAATAATAAACCAATGTTGAGAAACCTCGAGAACACAATGCTCAGTGAGAGAAGCAAGATACAGAAGGACACTGTCTTAGTCTGCTTGGGCTGCCATAGCAAAATACCAGGCTGGAGGCTTCAACAACAGAAATGTATTTCCTACAGTTCTGGAGGACGGAAGTCTGAGATCAGGGTGCCACTATGGTCAGGTTCTGGTGAGGCTCTCTTCTTGGTTGTACGCGGCATCTTCTCCCTGTGTCCTCACACGGAGAAGATGTGAGGAAGCTCTCTGAGGTCTCTTTTATAAGGACACTAATCCCATAATAGGGGCTCCACCCTCATGACCTAATCAATTCCTAAAGGCACGACCTCCTAATACCATCACCTTGGGGGTAAGGATTTCAACGTGTGAATTTTGGAGGGACACAAACATTCAGCCAAGAACAACCACAAATTGTATGATTCCATTTATATGAAATGTCCAGAAGAGGCAAATCCACAGAGACAGGAAGTGGGTTAGTGGTGCCAAGGGCTAGGGGAGGGGGAGGGGTCTCCTTCTGGGGGGATGAGAATGTTTTACAACCAGATGGAGGTGGTGCTGGCTCAACATTGTGAATGTGATCAATACCACTGTGTTGTTCAAGTTAATGGTCAATGGTGAATTTTATGTTACATATATTTTCATCACAATTAAAAAAAAATTCATCACATCAACAACTTGACACCTCAGGGAATTTCCATTTCTGCTAAGAGACCCTGTCTGTTTGCCCAGGTGATTCCTGGGAGCGCGGGTGACGTCGTGGGGGCCGTGGAGTGTAAATGAGGGCATGAACAACCCCACACAGGGACAGTCCAGAGGCAGATCCAGGGCTCGTCCCCAACAGCACAGGACAGGATCCATTTGGATTGGTCATCACACTGTGAACAGCCCCATGGGGCCGGTGGCCGGGCACTGCCTGACTGCAGCCCTCGACACCAAGGCCGTGGCCCGATCTCCCTCGCCCCAAGGCTGGGACCTGCCAGGTGAAGCAAACGGCGCTGCAGTAGGTCCTCGGGGGATGCAGACGCACGGGTCCAGCCACAGAGTAAGGCCGGAGCACTTCCAGCTACCTGAACACCCACATGTTAGAAACAGAATTTTCCCATAACGCATGGGGGACCTAAAAGTGTGTTTTCTCAAGTAAACTGATAACACCTCCCCCTCCTTGTGTGGACGTCGCCCTTACAGTGGCAGAGTTGAACCCCCAACCCTCCCCCACCAGAATTGACCCCCAAGGCCTCCTGGGGGTCCTCCCCAAACCCGGAGGTTGTGTCCTGCCTGAGGCTCCTGACACAATATACTCCCACTCAGGACGGCCTGCAGAGGTCACGCAGAGGTCGGGCCCCATGCAGCAGGATGTGACCCTCGACAAAGGTGTGTCCACCTGCACAGAGGGGTCCCTATGAACAAGCGTCAGGTCACTTCTTAGGGCCACGCCCCTGTCCCACTCGAGGTGCAAGACCCACCCTACTGCCGGCCCACGTCCCTTTCTCTGGGGCGCCTGCGGGACTCAAGCCCGCACCTTCCCCAGCCCTGCCTCCCCGCCATGTAAGGCTGTCAGCATAACTGATGCCATCCGGGGCTCGTCCTTCCGCTGACCCGTCCCAGGACTGTACTGTGTGCTCAATCACCTCTCTGTCCTCAAGGCTTTTCTAGTTAATAGAGGCTGTTTAGTAATTATCAGGACCACGTGGCCTCTATGCGTTGATAGTCCCCATACAAGGACGACCTTCGCTGACGTGTTCCCGGCACCCATGAGGCCAGTTACCCATTCATGAACCTTGACTTAGGAATGTACGCCCTGTTTCCAAGCACACCCCGCCCACAAGTGAAGCATAAATTGTGCCGGTGACCCCTTGGCCATGCAGAGCGTGGTTGCACATGCTGCCGATCGTTGTCCACCACATCCCAATCCCACCCTGTGAGTAAACTACCAATAATAAACGGATCCATTAATTACCTGGAGCTGCCTGCCTCGGTTTTCGCATACATTGTGCCGGTGACCCCTTGGCCGTGCAGAGCGCGGCTGCACATGCTTCCAATCGTTGGCCACCACATCCCAATCCCACCCTGTGAGTAAACTACCAATAATAAACTGATCCATTAATTACCTGGAGCTGCCTGCCTCGGTTTTCAGTCTCACGATGCCCTGGCAGTTCGGTGGGCACTTCTCGTTCCCTCCATCTGCTAACACCTCACTTACTACTGTGGGTTCAGTAGTGTCCCTCCGCCCCCAATTTATATCCGTTCTGACCCCACAATAAGGCCTTTTTTCTGAAACAAGGTCTCTGCAGATGTGGTTAAGATGAGGTCATGCTGGATTAGGGAGAGCCCTAATCCAGCAGCTGGTGTCCTTTTAAGAAGAGGGAAATCTGGACACAGACACAGAGGAGAAGCCACGTGACAATGGAGGCAGAGGTGGGGGTGATGCAGCCCCAAGTCCAGGGTCGCCAAGGATTTCTGGAGACCAGAGAAGCCGGGAGAGGCCAGGGCAGAGTCCCTGAAGTTCCAGAAGGAACCAACCACACCTTCATTGTGGATTTCCAGCGTCCAGAGCTGCGAGAGAGAAATCTCTGCTGTTGTGACCACCCCCCCCGGCTTGTGGCATGTTGTCACGGTCACCCCAGACCCCCACACCTGCCAGATGATGAGACACAAGGCATGGGAGGAAAGAGCCCCTCGGTATCTGGACGAGCATCTCTACACACACATCTGGGTGCTGAAGGTGGAGGACACGCAGCCGCCTCCGCATCCGAGCTGGGCGTCGCGCTGCCTTGCTGTCGCGCTCGCTCCTGTCGTATGTGCA
>NC_041215.1:41156974-41158240 GCF_002837175.3 Physeter macrocephalus | reverse complement strand
TGAGACGGGGTCACTGAGCTGTGTGCGGGCGTCCTCACCGGGGCCTTTGGACCCAGACACACGGGGGAGAAGGCGGTGTCACGGCAGAGACGGAGACGGGGCTGGCAGTGGCCCGGGCCCAACTGACGCGAGAACCCGCGGAGGAGCGGCCCCCAGCACCTTGACCTCGGGCTCCAGGCCTGAGAGGACGCGTCCCCTGTCCCAACCCCGCCCGCATCTGGTGTTCTGTGCCGGGGCCGCAGGACTCCCACACCCGGGCTGCGGGTGGCGGCGCTGTGCTTGCTGACACCCGGGACCGTCACCGGCCGCCCCCCTCTGAGCATGACCCCCACTCCTCCTCGGGGAGGGACCCAGGGCCCAGGACCCCAGTCCCACACGTCCCCGTCACGGCGACCTCCCCCTCCCCCAGCCACCCTGGGGGCATCTCAGGCCCCAGAAGGAGCCGCAGCGCCGAGGTGACCTCGGCGAGTGGCCACAGGCCACCGCACCCACCCCGAGACCTGAGTGTGGCCATCTGAGAAGGGACGCACCAGCCCTCTGAACCAGGCGCCCCGTTTCACAGGGCAGGTCCTCTTGCCGAGTCTATGGAGGGGGGTGTCGAGTAGGGGTGACTAAGTTCTGTGAACATGTGGGTCAGAGAGCTCCTCCCCAGGAGCCCACCCTCGACACAGGTGTGTCCACCTGCACAGAGTGGTCCCTATGAACAAGTGTCAGGTCACTTCTTAGGGCCACGCCCCTGTCCCACTCGAGGTGCAAGGCCCACCCTACTGCCAGCCCACGTCCCTTTCTCTGGGGCGCCTGCGGGACTCAAGCCGCACCTTCCCCAGCCCTGCCTCCCCGCCATGTAAGGCTGTCAGCATAACTGATGCCATCCTGGGCTCGTCCTTCTGCTGACCCGACCCAGGATTGTACTGTGTGGTCAATCACCTCTCTGTCCTCAAGGCTTTTCTAGTTAATAGAGGCTGTTTAGTAATTATCAGGACCACGTGGCCTCTATGCGTTGTTAGTCCCCAAACAAGGACGACCTTCGCTGACGTGTTCCCGGCACCCATGAGGCCAGTTACCCATTCATGAACCTTGACTTAGCCTCCAGTGAGGATAACGGGAGCCAGGGAAGACTTGTTCACAGAAAGGGAGCTTCTGCCAGAACAGAGCCTGGGTCTGCTGCCCCGACCCCAGGTGCCCTGGGGCAGAAATGTGAGAGCGAGGCTCCTTCCCCTCCCAAGACACCCAGGACACATGGGCGCTGGGCGCTGGACTCCCACA
>NC_041215.1:41156567-41156964 GCF_002837175.3 Physeter macrocephalus | reverse complement strand
CCCGTTTCACAGGGCAGGTCCTCTTGCCGAGTCTATGGAGGGGGGTGTCGAGTAGGGGTGACTAAGTTCTGTGAACATGTGGGTCAGAGAGCTCCTCCCCAGGAGCCCAGGCACTGTGAGCCCAGGACGTGTCCATCCCTCCCCTCCTGTACCCCACGGAGTGAGGATAAAGCCCCAGTGACCCCCAAGAAGAACATGACACCCAGAGGACTAGACCATCCACAGACCGGGGACTGAGGGTCCACCTCATTTCCCTGGAGAGAACAATGTCTTCACCGGGGCTGCAGACTGCCGCATGTCCCCAGACACCCAGCTTCAGTGAGCCCGCCAGACAGAAAACCCCCTTCCAGGGTCCCCTGTGTTAATAGACCCAGCCTTCGGGGGAGGGGGCCGGCCC
>NC_041215.1:41127545-41155652 GCF_002837175.3 Physeter macrocephalus | reverse complement strand
GGGTGGTAGTTAAGCTGAGTCCAAGGCCCTCCTGCGTAGGAGGCATCCTAGCCCCGGGGATCCTGAGGAAGCCGGCCCCCTCCTCCCCTCCGCCCCTAGGCCTGGTCCCTGCTCTTGAGAAGCTCCCTAGGGTGGGGTCCTGGTGCTGGAGGTGCCCCGATGCTGTGGCCTCCTGAGCCTCCAGTGAGGATAAGGGGAGCGGGGGAAGACTTGTTCACAGAAAGGGAGCTTCTGCCAGAACAGAGCCTGGGTCTGCTGCCCCGACCCCAGGTGCCCTGGGGCAGGAATGTGAGAGCGAGGCTCCTTCCCCTCCCAAGACACCCAGGACACATGGGCGCTGGGCGCTGGACTCCCACACAATACTAAAATCTCCCACGCAGGCCTGATGGGTGAGAGACACTATTTAAAGACTATTCATGGGGCCAGGGGGGCCCAGAGGGTGAGGCTGATGTGGGGAGAGTTGGAAAATCACCCAAGGACGCACTCTCCCTGCAGCGACACCCCAGGTGACCCCAGGTGGAGGTGGACCCCTCAAGTCAAGAGCCCACATCCTTGGACTTTGGGGGACAAATAGCCAAGCACACCCAGTCCTCGCTTTCACCTGCTGCGGTTAGGGCCTGCCTTGTCTTCTTCCTGGTCAAATTCTCACCCCTCCCAGAAGCCCTATTGGGGGCTAATGCGATGGGGGTGTCCATGGCAGGACTGGAGGTTCTGTAGTGGGCAGGAGGCCACGTGGCAGGCAGGAGGGCTCCCACCGATCCTGCCGGTCCACACCTCCTGGTCATAGGCCCGCACAGAGTCCACCAGGCTGTGGATGTGGTAGAAGGTGCAGAGGTCCGGGGCCTGGTCCAGCCCATGCAGGTGTCTGACCACCGAGCAGTCAGTGTGGAGTATTCCCAGAGAGCCCTGGCCGTGCTCGCACCCTCCCAGGAAGGACACGTCAGCATGGTCCCTGGAATGACGGGGAGGTCAGCCAGAAGCGCCCCCCACCCAACCTCCCTGTTACCACAAGAAACAAGAGGCAACTCCGTGCAGAAAGACAGAACATCACCAGCCTGATGCTGTCCTGAGGAAGGTCGGCTAGCATCTGGGAACTGGGTGCTATAGTGGGTTGAATGTGGAGATGCCCCCAAAAGTTATGTCCACGTCACGCCCCCCAGAATCGGAGAATGGAACCTTATTTGGAAGTAGGGTCTTTGCAGGTATAATTAGTTACAGATCTGGAGATGAGGCCATCCTGGATCAGGGTGGCCCTAAATCAGTAACAGTGTCCTTCTAAGAGACCGGAGGAGAGACACAGACACACAGGAGACACCATGTGAAGACAGAGGTAGAGATTTGGTCACAAGCCCCGGGACACCTGGAGCCCCCAGAAGCTGGAAGAGGCAGGCAGGACCCTCCCCTGGAGCCTCCGGAGGGAGCGCGGCCCTGGGACACCTAAACCTCAGACGTGTGGTCTCCAGGACTGAGAGAGGACAGGTTTCTGTTGCTCTGAGCCTCCATTTGTGGTTGTTTGTCACAGTTGCCCCGGGAAGCTAATGCAGCTGGTGAGCAGCCCCCTGCCTGATCTAAACCCTCCCTCCTTCCGTTAGGGGCAGCCCCCTGCACCTGTGCTGTGTGCACAAAGCATGTGGTTCATGCTGAACCCCGGCTCCCCTTCTGGGCCCTGGCATTTTGGAGGGTGAGGGCAGAGAACACCATGTGACCAGCCCCCAGCTGGGTGCCAAGCCTCTAATGAGCTTTCTGGGGGGACGGAGGTGGGGGTAACTATCGTGATTCTGCCCTTTGTGGCTGAGGGAAGAGATACCCTAGAGACCCTCGAGGGAAGGAGGGGGCATGGAGGGTCAGGAGGTGACGGGAGCAGGGACCCCCCCTCCTGCATCCCTACTGCGTGCTGTGACCCATCTCAGCTGTGAGCACACAAGCCACCAGCATGTGCCGAGTCCTGTGAGCCTCCCAGCCAGTCCCTGAAGGTGAGGGCGGCCCTGCAGACCCCAGCCCTCTCCAAGACCCACTTCTTGCTATTCAAGAGGCGGTTCTGGAGCTGTCCTGGGAGGGCTTCAGGGGTTATGCAGGCTGAGACCCTGTTGCTATCTCCCCACTTCTCCACAGGAACATCCAGGGCAAGCAGTTTGCCCTGTTGCCTGAATGCCCCCCCACCACTTTTCTCAGGAAAGAATCAGGGGTTTCTGTAGCAGCGTCCGCAGGCAGCTCTGCATCTGGGCCCACGTTCACATCTTCTGTGTAAACACCGAGAACCTTCCCTGACACGTGCCCCAGATGACCCCCTCCACAAGCCGACCACAGGCCCCAGTGCGGGCGTCAGACTGACCGCCCGTCTCGGGCTCCGCCTCTTGTTGTGAGAGCTGCTCCAGGACCTGCTCAAAACCCGTGCACCCACTTTTCACAGGGCTGTCCTCCACCTCCCACCTTCAGCAGGAGTTCACCTAAGTATTTAAGTTAAGGGGTCCAGAGATAAGAAAGGAAGCTACAAACAAACAAACAGATGGAACCAGCTGGGACCAAGATGGCAACGAATGTGACCTCCAACAGACCCTGAGTCTCATCACGTGTTGAATTTACTATATCAGCATATTCAGTGACACACCCACCGGTGGCCATGAGTGGACATGAATGACCAGAAATGGGTAAAAGGAGGTGGTGCCCCACCCCCGTGGAAAAAGGCCTGCCCCTTCCCCGGAAGGCCTCTTCACCCCATCATCACCCTCACTCCTCCTCCCTTTATCTTTACTCTTTAAAATTAAGCCACTCTCTCCAGGAGGGCGAGAAGGTGATCTGTGAACTTAGTTTCTGGTTCTCCATTCTTTGGCCACTGAACAGAGCCTGTGCTGTGCTGGTCTCAGCTTTGGTTTTGTTATTTTCCTGCTTGAACCCCCTTGGAAAAAGGAAACGTTCCCCGCTGAGGCAGAACGCCTCGCCGGGCCGGGGCCCAAGCAGGGTCCACATGACTTCACTTGGCAACAGTCTGGAAGGGGGCGGTGGTCTCTGCCCGCGGGGTGGGGAGGGAACACGTACAGCCACAGCACCGGCTCCGTGGACGGCACGGCCCCTCGTGGGCCTGGACACTGTGCTCTCGTCCCGCCATGACTGACACCCCCTGACAGTCGTGACACGGTGACACTGGCTGCTGGGCGTCCAGTCAGGAGGGACCAGAGGCAGCACCTGGTGCCAGGTGAGATGTGCCTTTTCACGGGCAGGGGACATAGGAGATATTAGGACTTTGTGTCTAGAAAACAAGCCAAGCGGCTAGAAGGTGATCTGAGCTGCGGACTTGAAACCCACGTGCGAGGTGAGAGCTCCCCTCGGACACTGGCTCAGAAGCTTCCGCACAGGCGAGACCACCCAGTGCTTCCAGCTCGACCCCTGCAGGCCTCCCTGTGGGCACAGCTGGACCTGCGCTCCTCAGGAGCCGGGTGCCAAGCCTCTAATGAGCTTTCTGGGGGGTCGGAGGTGGGGGTAACTGTCGTGGTTCTGCCCTTTGTGGCTGGGGAAGAGACACCCTAGAGACCCTCGAGGGAAGGAGGGGGCATGGAGGGTCAGGAGGTGATGGGAGCAGGGGCCCTCCCTCCCTGCATCCCTACTGCGTGCTGTGACCCATCTCAGCTGTGAGCACACAAGCCACCAGCATGTGCCGAGTCCTGTGAGCCTCCCAGCCAGTCCCTGAAGGTGAGGGCGGCCCTGCAGACCCCAGCCCTCTCCACGTCTAGTGGGTGGAAGACCCACTTCTCCTTGCCATTCCAGAAGCGGTTCTGGAGCTGTCCTGGGAGAGCTTCTGGGGTTATGCAGGCTGAGCCCCTGTTGCTATGTCCCCACTTCCCCACAAGAACATCCAGAGCAAGCAGTTTGCCCTGTTGCCTGAATGCCCCCCACCAGTTTTCTCAGGAAAGAATCAGGGGTTTCTGTAGCAGCATCTGCAGGCAGCTCTGCATCTGGGCCCAAGTTCACATCTTCTGTGTAAACACCGAGAACCTTCCCTGACACATGCCCCAGATGACCACCTCCGCATGCAGACCACAGGCCCCAGTGCAGGCGTCATACTGACCACGGGTCTCAGCCTCCTCCTCTTGTTGTCAGAGCTGCTCCAGGCCCTGCTCAAAACCCGTGCACCCACCATTCACAGGGCTGTCCTCCACCCCCCAACTTCAGCAGGAGTTCACCTAAGTATTTAAGTTAAGGGGTCCAAAGATAAGAAAGGAAGCTACAGACAAACAAACAGATGGAACCAGCTGGGACCAAGATGGCAACGAATGTGACCTCCAACAGACCCTGAGTCTCATCACGTGTTGAATTTACTATATCAGCATATTCAGTGACACACCCACCGGTGGCCATGAGTGGACATGAATGACCAGAAATGGGTAAAAGGAGGTGGTGCCCCACCCCCGTGGAAAAAGGCCTGCCCCTTCCCCGGAAGGCCTCTTCACCCCATCATCACCCTCACTCCTCCTCCCTTTATCTTTACTCTTTAAAATTAAGCCACTCTCTCCAGGAGGGCGAGAAGGTGATCTGTGAACTTAGTTTCTGGTTCTCCATTCTTTGGCCACTGAACAGAGCCTGTGCTGTGCTGGTCTCAGCTTTGGTTTTGTTATTTTCCTGCTTGAACCCCCTTGGAAAAAGGAAACGTTCCCCGCTGAGGCAGAACGCCTCGCCGGGCCGGGGCCCAAGCAGGGTCCACATGACTTCACTTGGCAACAGTCTGGAAGGGGGCGGTGGTCTCTGCCCGCGGGGTGGGGAGGGAACACGTACAGCCACAGCACCGGCTCCGTGGACGGCACGGCCCCTCGTGGGCCTGGACACTGTGCTCTCGTCCCGCCATGACTGACACCCCCTGACAGTCGTGACACGGTGACACTGGCTGCTGGGCGTCCAGTCAGGAGGGACCAGAGGCAGCACCTGGTGCCAGGTGAGATGTGCCTTTTCACGGGCAGGGGACATAGGAGATATTAGGACTTTGTGTCTAGAAAACAAGCCAAGCGGCTAGAAGGTGATCTGAGCTGCGGACTTGAAACCCACGTGCGAGGTGAGAGCTCCCCTCGGACACTGGCTCAGAAGCTTCCGCACAGGCGAGACCACCCAGTGCTTCCAGCTCGACCCCTGCAGGCCTCCCTGTGGGCACAGCTGGACCTGCGCTCCTCAGGCTCCTCGACCCAGAGCCTGAAGGGCCGACGCTGCCAGGGCCTGGGGACGCGAGGGGTCCCTCCACCAACGCTGCTCGGCCCCTTCTCCCCCGTGACCAGGGAAGGGAAGCCCCGTGGAGTCTGGGGCCCGGCACACGCACAGCTCAACCCCCCCAGGACCCCCGGCCCTGCCCTGCTTCTTCAGGTCCCCCGTCTGCCAGTACCCCCAGCCCCGCACTGCTTCCTCAGGCCCCCCGTCTGCCAGGATCCCCGGCCGCGCCCTGCTTCCTCAGGCCCCCCGTCTGCTCCTCCCAGAGCCCGCGCCCCACCGACCCACATTCCCGGGGTGGACGTCCACGCACACAGCTGCTCCATGTCCTCTTCTCACATGGGACACCCCCATCCCTGCTTCTCCCTAATGACGGCCTGGACCTCGAATGTTCTGGGCAGGAAGAGGGCAAGGAGGACGCCGGCCTGTCCCGTCTGCCTCCCGGGGGCCAGACACAGGGCTCGGGGGCTGCTGGGCCTTGAGGTCTGGATGCTCCCCATCCCCAGGCTCTGCTGCAAGTCTGCTCGGATTTGCTCTCCTGATCCTGAATACAGGCCTGCGATTCCCATACTGACGGTGTTCCGTGGAATTTCCACTAGACCACTTCCTACCCTGTTCTGAGCAAATTATTAGTCAGTCCGTGCTACCATCACCCCACGAGCAGACCAGGAAGCCGAGGCTCCGAGAAGCCAAGTAATGCAGCCAGAAGCACAGCTGTGGGACCACGGAGTGGGGTCTGCACCTGCCGCCCGCCCAGGGGGACTGCCCACTCCCCGCAGGTTCCACGCCTGTTCCCTTCACCCCTTCCCGGGACCAGCTCACAGAGCCTCCTCCTGGGGGGACTCACTCACCTTCTTCTAACAGGATCCGTCTCACTGTCCTGTTCTGGGATCATCTGGAAGGCTTGTCACTCTGAAGCACGTTCACCCTCATGTCACCAGGGCAGCTTTCCTGGATCACACTCACCACCTGCACGTCCACTCCCAGCTCAGACCCAGAAAGGCCCTCAGCCCCGAGCCCCATGGCTCTGCCTGTGCTCCCACCCCCTCCTGCCTGGTCCGTCCCTCTCATGTCCCCTGCAGAGTCACCAGGAGCTCCCAGCTGCCCCAGGCAGGCTGTCTGCTCTGTCCTGGGTAGGTCTCCGTGGTGTCAGGTGGAAGACACAAGAGGTACCCGTGGGGCCTCCCTCACGCAGCCCAGTGGCCGCACCCACCTACTCACCTCATCACTCTAGATGGACGAGGGTTCAGGGGGTCCGTGGCATCTCCTGGTCCTCATTTCATCTCAGCACTGCCCACAGGGAAGGTGCCAAGCAACTCTGTGCCGGCTGCACAGAGAGGACGCTCATGCACACGCCCCCCTCCCAGCACACCGGGCTCTCCTGGCCAGGCCCCTCCCAGGATATGGAGCTCCCCTGGGCCAGCACCCAGCAGACCACGGGGCTCTCGTGGCCAGGCCCCTCCCAGGATACGGAGCCCCCCTGGGCAGGCACCTGGCACGGCTGGCCACACAGGAACCGTGCACATAGCCCTCGTTACAGAGCACCCTCAGCTCACCTCTTGGTCAGAGCTGACCCTGAGCACCTCAGAGCAGGAATAGACCTAACAGCAGCTCTTGGACAGGTCTATGACCCTGGGGCTTCACTCTGTGCGGCCTCCCTCCACGGGGTCGTCCAGGGGCTTCCACTGCAGCCGGGGCACCAGGCCCGTGGCTCAACACACCACCCCTCCTCTCCCTGACTCCTGGGTTCCTCTCATGAGGAGAGGGTCTCAGTCTCGGGGCTGGGCTGGTGGGAGGGAGTGAGGGCCCACGGATCTGTGGGTGGCCCGGTGTGAGTGGGGCTCTGCTGGACTTTCTGCAGGAGTTGCTGGGCTGCCACCTGCTAAAAAAGAGGATGTGTCACCCATACCTGCCATTGGAATTTCTCCCTGGGCAGAGGTGAGAAAGGAAAAATGCAGTGGGGGCCAGGACAGGAGGGGTACATCAGGCAGGGAAATGGAAAGCTTCCAGAAGAGAGCCCGGGGCTACGACCATCCTGCCTGCCCTGCAGGCACCAACTCGGCCTGCGTGCTGTGGCTGGTGTGACTCCAAGCCCTTTCCTCTAGGCTTTAAAGTCTTTGCACATATTCAGGTGTTTTACCTGGGAAAGGTGGAAAAAGTTCAGGAGCAGCTGGCCTGGGGGTCAGCTCACGTTTACTCAGGGACGCCTCGGCACGGTCCACCAGCCTTGCAATGAGGGCGCTCCTTGCGGGGGGTCGGCTGGTTGCATGGGAGACGATTCCCCACATCTGACCAACTTCAGAATTGTTTACCACTGGAGCAAGTGCCCTGATAAGGTTTTCATCTGTGTAACTAGTGGGTTCTTAATTGGCAACGTGAAGGGTGACATCAGAAGTTCTGAATCAGGATGGAAATACTTATCCCCAACATGTACAGGCGTAAAAACCTGGGGAGGCCGTGTGCAGCCGGCACCCTTAGGGATGGGCTTCCGACTGACCCCTCAACGTTCTGGTGTCCAGCCACTGCTTTAGGATTTCTGGGGCCCAGTGCTGACTCTAAAGGTTCTGCAATCCAGCCTCTGTTGGCCTTTAATGAGACCCGCACTTCCAGGGTCCTACAGAGCAGGGTCCGGCTCCAGGATAGGGCTCCTCCTGCCTTTTCCAGCTTCTGGGGGCTCCAGGCGTCCCAGGCTTGCGGCTGCAGCCCTCCCCTGTCTGCCTCTGCCTTCACGTGGCTTCTCCTCTGTCTGTGTCTCTCTTTTGTCTCACAAGGAGTCTCTCAATTGGATTGAGGGCCACGCTAACCCATAGACGTCCTCACCTCGAGATCCTTTACATATACAAAGACGCTTTTCACAGATATGGTCCTGTTCCTGTGTTCTGTGGGTGGGGGGCACATCTTTGGGGGTCAGCGTTCAACCCATTACCTGTGTATAAAATAACCCTCATTTTAGGAGGTTACCAAGGTCCCGTATAGACTGGCACAGGTAGCAGCCAGCCGCCATGTGGGTGGGGGTCTGGGGAGAATGAGGACCCTGGAATCACCTGGAAAGGATGAAGTCCTGGCTGCATTAGGTGAGCTCTTCCACCACGGGGCCCGTGGCAACAGCCACTCCACTCTGTCCGTGGCAAGGGACCCAGTGCCGGGTCCAGGAATGGTTGTATTGCAAAGCTGGCTCTTCTGGGATTTCCTTCTCAATAGCATCATGTAACCAGTAAGTACGGGCTTGGAGGAGTCACTCTGGCCCGTGATGACAGCACTGTCACTTTAGGCTCATCAAGGCTAGAATAGGAATGTTTGAAGGAGAAGAGTTTGGGAGATTGCGAAGCTTGGTTGGTAAGGAAACTGAGCAGGTTTGTCAAGGAAACTTCTTGCTTAAACTGAAGGCGGGGCTGGGAGAGCTGAAATCCAGGGATCTTCTAAAGGGGCTGCTCTGAAGTACCATCTCCTGAGAGGTGGTCTCAGCGTGAGCTGGGGTTTGAGAAAAGTGGGATGAGATTAAGCCTGACTTTCTGTGACAGCTGGGGCGGGGTCTGTAAAGCACCTTGGCTTTTAAGGCAGAAGTTTGTTGCTGGAACAGTGTCTCCCAAAACTGGGCTGAAGCTCAAGATGTCTCTGTCCCTTTCCTGTGGGAGTCCAGGGCAGGTGGGTGTCAGGTGCCAGGCTCTGCCCTCCTTGTTTCTCCTCCCTGCTTCCAGGTGAGGGCTCCAACTAGCAGGGTGGGGCGACCACGGGGACACTGTGCCCTGCGTCCTAGGATGCAGGCTGGCCAAGGCCCTCACCACCTCGACCCCTTCCCCTTGGTAACACGAGACACTGCGCCCCAGCTTTAAGGGGTGGGAAGGCTGGGAGATGCAGGGTAGCTGTGAACAGGAAAAAGGGAAATGGGTTCTGATGGGCAGCTGCGCGGCTCTACTGTGAGGGTCACCTGGACGCTAGCCCACAGACTCTGGGTCCTGTGAATCCTCGATGCTCTGTGGTTCTGGAAATCCTATAGGAGACGGTCCACAGCAGGTGAACCTAATGCTCTCAGTGGAGGTGGTGAAGCCAAAGATCCGCAGTTCAGACTGAAGTTGCCGATGTACATACAGGACAAAACCGTCTCTTGTGAATGTAGATCAGGCACATGAATGCAGTCGTGTTAAGCCTAAAATCTTCTATCTTGTGCCTCCCATCAGGGACCCCCTCCTCAGGTCCTGTGGCTCCTGTAACTCACGCTCAGTCCAATCTGAGACCTGAGTTACCCTGTGTGTTATTCATCATTCAATTCCTGGTCCAGAGAGGGACACACACTTACAAATGGAGATATCCTTAACAAATGTAAATTTACTTCATAAAAGGACATTTTCTACTTGGTTTTCAAAGATTTTCCTGGGTCTGCTGTTTTTTAAATTAATCATTCCAAGATAATCCTTTTGTCAAAGGGACATATATTGGGGTGGTGTGTTCTGCTCCCCTTGACATACTTCTGCCATAATTTTCTTATGAATTCATCTACAGAAGGACATCCTGATATCCTTATGTTTTTAGCCATTGTGAATAGAGCTGCTGTGCATAACTTGATGCTAGTTCTGTTTTATGAGCTGTTTGTATATTTTGGAAATTAAGCCCTTGTAGTTTGCATCATTTGCAAATATTTGTTCCCATTCCATAGGTTGTCTTTTCATTTTTTGTATGGTTTCCTTTGTTGTGCAAAAGCTTATAAGTTTGTATAGGTCCCATCTATTTATTTTTGCTTTTATTTCCATTGCCTTGGAAGAATGATCTACAAAAACATTGGTACAACTTATGTCACAGAATGTTTTGCCTATGTTCTCTTCTACAAGTTTTATGGTGTCGTGTGTTATATTTAACTCTTTCAGTGATTCTAAGCTTATTTCTGTGCATGGTGTGAGGGTATGTTCTAACTTCAATGGTTTACCTGTGGCTGTCCAACATTCCCAACACCACGTGCTGAAGAGACTATCTTTTTTCCCATTGTATATTCTTGTCTCGTTTGTCGAAGATTAATTGACCATTGGTGTGTGGGTTTATTTCTGGGCTCTCTAGTCTGTTTCACAGATCCATGTCTGTTTTTGTGCCAATACCATGCTGTTTTGATTACTGTACCTTTGTAGTATTCTCTGATGTCTGGAAGCATTATGTCTCCTGTTTTGTTCTTTTTCCTCAGGATTGCTTTGGCAATTCTGGGTTGTTTACGGTTCCATATAAATTTTAGGATTCTTTGTTCTAGTTCTGTGAAAAATATCATGGGTAATTTGATAGGGATGGCATTAAATCTGTAGATTGCTTTGGGTACAATGGCCATTTTAATAATATTTCTTCCAAGAGCATAGGGTATCTTCCCATTTCTTTGAATCCTCTTCACTTTTCCTTTATTAATGTTTTACAGTTCTCAGCTTATAAGTCTTTCACAACCTTGGTCAGGTTTATTCCCAAGTATTTTAGTTTTTTGGATGCAGTTTTAAAAGGGATTGTTTTTTTTCCATTCCCTTTCTGATATTTCATTGTTAATATAAAGACATGCAACTGATTACTGTATTTTAATCTTGTATCCTGCTACCTTGCTGAATCTGTTTATCAGTTCTAGTAGTTTGTGTGTGGAGTCTTTAGGTTCTGTATATTGTATCATGTCATCTGCATATAATGAGAATTTTACCTGCATATAATGAAAATATTATGTTGAATAGAAATGGTGAGACTGGGCATCCTTATCTTGTTCCAGATTTTAGTTAGAAGGCTAAGTGCTTTTCACCATTAAGTATCATATTGGCTGTGGGTCGGTCATAAATAGCTTTTAGTATTTGAGATATGTTCCCTCCATACCCACTTTCATAAGAGTTTTTATCATGAATGGATGTTGAAATTTATCAAATGCTTTTTCTGAATCTACTGAGATGATCATGTCATTTCTGTCTTTTTTGTTGTTGATGTGGTGTATCACACTGATTGATGTGCATATGTTGAAACATCTTGTGACCCTAGGATAAATTCAACACGTTCATGGTGTATGATCTTTTCTATGTGTTGTTGGGTTCGATTTGCCAACATTTTGTTGAGAATTTTAGGTTCTATATTCATCAAAGGTATTGGCCTGTCATTTTCTTTTTTGGTGGTGCCTTTGTCTGGTTTTGGGATCAGGGTGATAGTGGCCTCACAGAATGTCTTCGGGAGGCTTCCTTTCTCTTCGATCTTTTGGAAGATTATCAGGAGTATGTGGTGACCAGAGCTTGCACTGGGTGTTGAACGGGGCCTCCTCCTGGCTCTGTGGTTGACACAGCCCTCTCGGGGGCAGGGTCTGCCCCCTAGTTATTGCAACAGAAGTCCCCAGGTGTGTTTCTATGCTGGATTAGAGAGCGTAATGAGGTAGGCTGGATTGGAGCACTCCCAAAGGGAGGGGAGTCACTGAGCATTCCTCTGCCGGAGCTGTCCACCAGGAAGTGTGCTCTGCGCTGTCACCTGTCACCCACGGTGTGGGCTCACAAAGTACACTGTTGCTGGCACTGCCCTCAGCCCCGCCTCAACTGTGGGCACGCAGGTAATCAGCCCTGGTGTCCCTTAGGCACAGTGTTCACAAAGCCACCAGCACAGACCCGTAGGTGCTGATCCACTGATGTCAGGTTCCAGGACCAGAGTAGTCCCACACATGGACCCACATGGGAGCTATGGAAGCAGACTAGACCCCAGCCCGGCCCAGCCTCCATGTGCCTGTGCCCACGAAGCCCACAGCTGCTAAGGCTGGACACGCCCCAGCCACGGGAGTGCCCACTGTCCACTCGGATGTCCCACAGGCACTGAGTTTATAAAGCCAGCAGCAGTGGCATAAATCTGCAAATTGCACAGCCATGGGGAGAGGGCTCAGGTATCAGCCCTGCTTCCTAAGTCAGGCAGTACCTGGGGATCCACTCTGATTTCAGCCCCACCTCCACGTGTAGGTAACCTGCTGGTGCTTGTGCGCACCCAGAGGTCGTTGTAGAGGTGGCACCAAGAAAGAGGCTGCTATGGTGGCCCTGCCCCTCCCTTCACCTGCCCCTCAACATGATGTTTTGCTTCTATGGCCAGCCTGGTCTTCTTCCGCATACACCCCCGGTTGGGCACATACCACACTCCAGCCCCTTCGGGCTGTCTGCGTGCAGCCAAACCCAGTCCACTCCCCTGGTCTGTCCTCTGAAGCCCACGTTTCAGCACCCAACCCCCACACACTCCAGCAGGCACATGTCTTGGGCTGAGGACTGCAGCGAGGGAGCACAGGTCCTCTGTGCAGGTCTCTGTTTTGTCTGCTGCAAACTGACTGCTGTGCTCTCCTTGAAGCCCCTGCAGTTCGTTTCTGTCCCAGCGCACGTCCCCACTGGTGAAGGGGCTTCCCAGGGTGAGGGAAACTGTCCGCTTTCACAGCTCCCTCCCAGGAGGGAGCTTCTCCTTCTTCTTCTTCTTGTTTTCTTTCATCCTCTCTCATTATGTGGAGATCTTTCTTGCACGTCTGGGTGTCTGCAATCTTCTGCTGGCATTCAGTAGGTATTCTGTGAGGACTGTTCCACATGTATGTATTTTTGATGTATTTGTGAGAGGAGGTGAACATCACGTCCTTCTGTTCTGCCATCTTTATTCAACCTCTATATGATTTGTTTGCCTTTTTTCTTCTACTTCAGGAAACCAAATTATCGATGCCTGAAGGAGACTGACCAGAGGCCCAAGGACACAGGAAATATCAAGGTCATTACGCAAACAACAGCCCCAACAGAATCCCTAAAGCCCAGATCCTGAAGAAGCAAAAGAGGAAATAAACTGCCTCAAAAGGGATATTAGTCACGTATACTCCCTGCAAGAGCACATCAAAGGGCTTGTTTCCACTGATGATGACAAGAGATGCTACAAAGGCACTTGAAGTTTTCAATATAATGGAAAAAAAATACGATTATTTTGACACAGTCATTTATTTTCCCTGACCATCATTGAGGTTGGGTACCTCTTCATATGTAAAATGATTGTTTTTATTTCTTTTTCAGTGAAATTTCATTTCATAGTTTCCAAATGTTTTTATTTGTTGCTTCTTTTTTTTCTCTTGATTTGAGAGGTATTTCGAATATAATGTATATTTGTGGTGTCTTCTCCCACAACATCCTTCCAAACCAATTACTGTCCACACAGTCGCTAAAAAATTTGTCAAGAACTTCTTGTCACAGGTCATCCACCACTCAAAAGACACTTGATATGAGGGCCGTCTGCCATGCACAGCCTTACATCAAGAGCTCTGAACTGAGCTCTTTGCTTTCAACTTGTGGACCAGATAAAGGACAGGATGAGGATATCATTATTCCCTCACAACCTGCACCCAAGCACATTGGCCACTGCTCAAACATCATTCCCAAGCTGACAGACAACAAGCCTGGGATTTTCTCCTATGATTTTTCCCAGCTTGCCACCAAGACAAGCCTGAACATTGATCAGTTTTTATAGCCAGAAAACAAAGGAATGGTGCAAGGTGAAAATTTTGTTTACTATTGGTCGAGGCACATATACCTTCCTTCTATAGCGTGAAAGTGGGACAGGGCAGATGCCTTTCCTTATGTGGGACAGGTCCCTTCACCCAGGTGGGCTCAGGAATTTCATAACCATTGCAACATGGTAGGGAGGGCAATTAAGAGTCCAGTAGGGGGTGAAAGGCTGAAACTTTTTCAGGCAGGGTCGTCCTTTGTCCTTGGAGTACCACTGTCCTGGGAGCATCACAGAATGTAATCTGCAAAAAAAAAACCAAACAAACAAAAAAACTATGCTGTACAACAGAAACTAACAGTATTTTAAAAATCACTTATACTTCAAAAGAGAAAAAAAGTTTCCCATATGTTTCCATATATTTTTATGGCTTGATAGGTTACCTTCTCAGTGCTGAAAATTATTCCATTCCCAGAATACACTAGAGTATACTTTTTTCCATTCATGTACTGAAGGACACATTGGTTTCATTCACATTTTGGCAATATTGAATAAAGATGGTAAAAATATCCATATGCAGGTTTTTGTATGGACAAAAGTTTTTAATTCCTTTCAGTATATGTCCATGAGAACACCTGCTGGATTGTATAATAAGAGCATGTTCAATATTGTAGAAAGTGTCAATCTCACTTCCAAAGGAGCGCTATTATTTTTCATTTCCACCAGCAACTAACAAGAATTCTTACTGCTCTGCAGCATTTGTTGTTGTCATTGCTCCACATTTTGGCCATTCTAAGACTAATGCAGTGGTGTGTCATTGCATTTTAAATTTGCATTTTAATGGCAGCATGTAATCTGGATTATTCTTCCATATACTTACATGGAAAGTGTCTGTTTTCTCTGGTGAGGTGTCTGTAAATTTTGTTGGTCCACTCGTTAACTGGGCTGCTTTTCTTATTTTTTTCCTACCCAGTCTGTATTTATTTTATTTCTTTTCTTGGCTTATTTTGTGAGAAAGGACTTTGAGTAAAATTCTGAAAAGGAATGATGGAAGGAGACATCCTTGATTTTTTTTTTTAAGTAAATTTTATTTTATTATTATTTTATTTATTTATTTATGGCTGTGTTGGGTCTTTGTTGCTGCGCGCAGGCTTTCTCTAGTTGCGGTGAGCAGGGGATACTCTTTGTTGTGGAGCACAGTCTTTTCATTGCAGTGGCTTCTCTTGTGGAGCACAGGCTCTAAGCACACAGGCTTCAGTAGTTGTGGCACACGGGCTTAGTTGCTCCATGGCATGTGGGATCTTCCTGGACCAGAGCTTGAACCCATGTCCCTTGCATTGGCAGGCAGATTCTTAACCACTGTGCCACGAGGGAAGTCCACATCCTTGAGTTATAACTGAACTTAGTAGGAAAGTTGCATGTTTCTTACCATTGAGCATAATGTGAAGTTACAGTTTTTGTAGATTTTTGTTATCAACCTGAGAAAACTCCCTTCTAATTCTATTTTACTGAGAATTTTCATGAAGACGTATCTGATAAAGGATTTGTACTCAAATTATACCAAACAACCCCATTAAGATTTGGTAAAGATTGAAACACACACCTGGACAAAGAAGATACACAGATACTAAATCAGCATACAAGAGTATACTCATGAGGCTGGTGGAATGCATGTACAACCAACTTTGGAAGACAGTTTGGCAATTTTTTCCAAATCTAAACAGTCTCACCCCTTAGGATCCAAGAATCACACCTCTTGTATTTAGACAACTGCTTTGAAAAACTGTGTTCAAACACAAACTAGCATATGGACTTCCCTGGTGGATCAGTGGTTAAGAATCCGCCTGCCAATGCAGGGGACACAGGTTCGATCCCTGATCCAGGTAGATCCCACATGCCACGGAGCAACTAAGCCTGTGCGCCACAACTACTGAGCCTGTGCTCGAGAGCCCGTGAGGCACAACTACTGAACCCGTGTGCCACAACTACTGAAGCCCATGCGCCTAGAGCCTGTGCTCCGCAACAAGAAACCACTTCAATGAGAAGCCTGCACACCACAACGAAGAGCAGCCCCTGCTCACTGCTACTAGAGAAAGCCTGCATGCAGCAACGAAGACCCAACACAGACAAAAATAAATAATTTTTAAAAAGAAAAAAAAAAATTATGTAAAATGAAAACAGGAGCAAATGGAAAAAGCTCTCAACAGCCAAAGCAAGAATTAACTAAGCAGTTTAATAATGTAGTGCTGGATTATAACCAAAAGTTTACAATAATTATTCATGTATCCACACTGGTAAAAATAAATTACATAGTCTTTGATGAATGGTGTTAAATAGAAATATCCTATGCAGAAAGCTTCTAAATAATTCATATAGTCACTCAGCTGTCCATCAAGGATGTGAAGCTAACCCCTCTCTCCTCAAATGTGGCTTCTGCATTATGACTTCCTCCTAAATAAGACACACAGGATGGACACGGGGAAAAATTAACTTCATGGGACTTCCCTGGTGGCTCAGTGGTTAAGACTCCACGCTCCCAATGCAGGGGGCCAGGGTTCGATCCCTGCTGAGGGAACTAGATCCTACATGCATGCCGCAACTAAGAGTTTGTATGCTACAACTAAGAAGCCAGCGAACCTCAACTAAGGCTGTCACAACTAAGACCTGGCACAACCAAATAAATATAATAAATTAAAAAGTAAAATAAATTTTAAAAAATTAGCTTCACTGTGGGAAAACTTGATAAACACTACCTCAGCTAGGTGACCAAAGTTGAGAATATAAGTGAAAAGTTCCCTTGAGAGCCTGTCCTCTTGATATATAGTGAAGAGGAAGCACTTCACCTCTGTGATCTGCTTTGTCAAAGGCAAGTCTAATCAAGACCAAAATACCAAGCAAATCCCAGTGCAGGGCAGTCTATAAAATACCTGCCCAGTCCTCCTCCACACTGTCAAGGTCATGGGAACAAGGAGAGTCTGAGCAACTGTCAAAGCCCAGAAGAGACTAAACAGACATTACTGAGGCAGGAGACAGATGCGCCCCCCAGGGCAAACGGTTTGAGTTTGTTCCCTGTGGACCGATACTCGATACTCAAGACGGGAATAACAGACAGTCGAGAGGGGAGGCTGGGCCCTGCCCAGATACAACATAAGAGACCACATCTTCCTCATTCTCAAAGTCAGGAGACCTCCCCGACTACATGCGCAGAAAGGCTCCTTGGAGGTCAAAAGGGGAGTGATGCTAAGGAGTTAAGTCCACCCATAGGCCTCTTCGGTAGAATCCATCTTGGCTAAGAGATGCACGTGCACGCATGGGAAGATCCCGAGATACACCAAATATGGACTCTGAACCAGGCAAATCAAAATGACTGGCCAAAGGAAACATGGAAGAAATGCCCCATAAAAGTGATTCAAACTGCCACGAGGGCACGACTCTCTCTCTCTGAGACCGCCCGTGTGTCTATCCACACGTACTCTACTCTTTCTTTTTCTAATAAATACTTTACTTGTTTCAATACTTACCATCTTTGTGCAAATTCTTTTCTGCAAAGCCGTAGGGCCAGGACCTTGTCACTCACCACTGGTCTAGTGGCTAGGATACGGTGCTCTCACCGTCGCGACCCGACCTCAATCGCTGGCCATGAACCAAAACCCTGCTTCAAGTCGCTGCAGGCCAAGGCCACCCGAGATCATGATGACCACATGTCATTTGTGATCCTGGGACAAGGAAAGTTATAACAAAGGGAACATGAATACGGACTTCAGATAATAATAAAGTATCAATATTTGTTCATTATTTGTGATGATTCTGTAGATAATGAGATGGGAAAAATTAAAAGTCAAATAAAAAAACCTATTGTAACAAACTGGAAATCTAGAGGAAATGGGTGATTTCTCTGTAAAAACACATTACCAAAATGAACACTAAACTAAGGAAAATACAAAAAGACCAATTAACCACTGAGGAACTTCTTCCCCTACTGGTTATCCTATCACTGTTCGAGGGTTTCCCTCTCCCGGGACAGGGAAAGAGCAGGGACAGAGCTGTTTGGCAGCTCCCCTAGTATATGACCCCATTCAGGGTCTTCACCTCCCCAAGCCACGCCTACCCAGTAAGGACACGTGAGGACAGGGATTATTGATTCAGATGTATCAACCAGGACTTTTTCTTTTCCCAGCGACTGGACACACTTACAAAAGTAAAATAAATTAGTATTTATCGTCAGGGTAGAAATACATTAATACTTGCAAGTGGCAAGTTGAAGGATGGGTCTGGACCTGGCAGGTCCTGTGGCTCACACTATCTCAGTGTGACCTTGCTTCTCTCCACACCTTTGTCCTGCTCAGTGCCTTTGGGGGACCCCATTCACAGGCACAGGCTCTCTCACTGCCCTTGGGCCAACAGCAGTTCTAGGCTGACAACCACTCACCATCCTTTTTCTGAGAAAGAGTTTCTCCTTTTCTTGGGTTCCAAGGAAGTCATGGTTTTAAATGCCTTTGGTCTGGCTTGGGTTGCATTCTCATCCTTGACCCAGCACCAGAACATGGAAAATGAGACTGGCTAGATATGGGCTGTAAACCTTTCTTTGAGCTGGGTGGAACACAGGGTCATTCTTCTGCAACTGTTTGGACTGGAAGCAGGTGAGATGTAATTCCCAAAGGAAAACTGAGGCACAACTTGGGCCTGAGAACAGATGCTGGCTGGGAGGCAGCAAATTCTAAGTCAATGACAGCTCACTGCACAGCACAGAATCTTACACAAAAGGAAGAAAGGGGTTCACTTAGGGTCAGGGGCTGCAGCTACTCATCCAGTGCTCTTACTGTCTTCCCAAGACTGCAAGAAGTTGATCTTTCACTTGCTGAAAAGGCAGGATCATTGGTGGTGGTAAACTCAAGTCTCCTGCCTTGGGCATCAGGTCCTCACATCTCAGAGGCTGGCCCAGAACAGCCCATGTGCCCTCAGAAGACACACAGACCTCATTCCTGCCCCTGAGAGGTGGGAGCCCTTGAGCTATGCAATCTCCCTGGCCATATTAATTACCCATCCCTGAAAAACAATACTGCTCCTTTTCCAGTTTCTTCTCTCTCCTTTACTAAGGGAAGAAACCAAATGCTAGGGTGGTAAGGAAACTCGTGTGCAATGAAGTAATGGGAGGTTCAAGAATTATTCCATGCCATGGAACCCATAATTGGCAGGCTTTCCAGAGGCCACACGGATGCATATGGCTCTCCAAGACAATGCAGTCTCAGTGTGAACCTCCCATTGGGAGGCCCAGTTGCTCCCATATCTTCGATTCTTAATGAGTATGAATGTCAAAAGTTTCTTACAGTTGGAAGGCCAAAGGATGCAGGGCCAAGGTCTGCTGTAGGTTGTTGTGTCAGGGACACATTCAAATGTTTAGATTATTACCTCTCTTGGCAAGCTACGAGGCTGTGAGGGGGAGGCCTTTTTCTCAGCCACATGTACCTTGGTAGTTGAAACTTCTCAAAGCAATGTCTACACTGCCCAGGTAGCTGTTCCATTGCCCGGCAGCATGGTCAGCTCCGTAACTGTCCATGAGGGCCTGACAATGCCCAGGCTGGACTGAGCTAGAGGACCACAGATGCCCGCCCAGAGAGTCAGAGGTCAAGGGCTGTCCTACCTGAGACTTGATCACCTATTCATGCCCACTCAGATGGGACAAAGGATGCCTCCAGTGCCAGGAGGGCCCCACCAGCCCTTAAGAAGACAGCATCTGGGGGCTGGCAGGTCACTGCACCCAGTCTTGTATAAATCCACACATGTCCATTGAGTGCCCTCCTGTCTGGGCTGCGCTGGAGCCTGGGGCTGCCCAGGCAGAGTAGGGCCAGCATCCCCCTCCCCAGGTAGGAGGGCACAAGGAAACCATGCATGACTCTGACACCCTCCCCAATCCCTGACAGAGTTTGAGGTGTATAAGAACCAGTCCGAGACAAGAAGAGACATTTCATTCTTCTCTCAGAGCCCAGGACTGGGGGGAGGGAGGCCAGAAAAGCAGTTATTGACCTCAGCTCCCTGACTCCTGTTTGACCCTGGGCAAGTCCTATCCATTCTGGAGGCTTCAGAGAGAAGGAGAGGGGAGGGCAATGAGGGCCAGTTATGCTTAAACCTAACCCTAACCCTAAGGAACCCTAACCTCTAACCCTAACACCCTAACCACAGACCCCTAGACCCTCTACCCTGACTCTCCAACCCTGACCCTGACCCCCAAACCGACACTGACTCAAACCCCAGACCTAAACCTTAGCCCAGTGGATACTAAGGGATGACAGTACTCTGGGATTCATGAGCTTGCATTTAGCAATAGTTTCTTAGAACTGACACTAAAACACACGCAATGATAGAAAAATTAGATAAACTGGAGTTCGTCAAAATTACAAACCTTTGTGCATCAAAAGAGGCTATCCAGACACTTCCCTGGTGGTGCAGTGGTTAGAAATCCACCTGCCAATGCAGGGGACACAGGTTTGAGCCCTGGTCTGGGAAGATCCCACATGTCGCGGAGCAACTAAGCCCGTGTGCCACAACTACTGAGCCTGCGCTCTAGAGCCCAAGAGCCATAACTACGGAAGCCCACGTGCCTAGAGCCCGTGCTATGCAACAAGAGAAGCCACCGCAATGAGAAGCCCACACACCGCAACAAAGAGTAGCCCCCGCTCGCCGTAACTCAAGAAAGCCCGTGCGCAGCAAAGACCCAACACAGCCAAAAATAAATTAATTAATTTAAAAAAAAAGAAATGTATGGAAAAAATTCACTGTAGGGAATGGGGTAAAACATGCTGACCTAAGTTACCTCTGTAAATGAAAGGAATCTGTAAACTAAAGGCAAAATGGACCGTATATAAACAGTAGGCTTTATTTTACAAAGTTCTTTCCAGGGTGTAGCAGTTAAGAATTCTGAAACCTCTGCACACGTAACCTAGAAAGGAGCAATGCACAGATAAATGGCAGATGGTGGGAGCCAGGCTCCTTGCTGTGGGAGTGGGAAGTTACAGATACACAAGGGGAGAGCCTCTGCCCCCGTAATCCTGGATCTGGGCTTCCTGGGAGGATGCTGACTGCTCGGGGGGAACACACAGATCTTCAGGCTGGGAAGACCCTGCAGACATAGGAACTTCACGCCCCATCTTTCCACCCATACCTGCTGGAAACACTCAGCCCTCCATAATCAGTCAATTGCAGCGTTTAAGACATTCTCACCCCCAGGAAGATGAAGGAGCGTGAGAGTCTTGCTTACCCCTAAGCTGTCCTAGAATCCAGGCCCTGGGGGTGGAGCCAGGTAGGGGGTTCCTGGGCCTCTGAATCCAGACCCTGGGGGGGGAGTCAGGTTGGTGGTTCCTGGGCCTCTGAATCCAGGCCCCGGGGGTGGAGCCAGGTTAGGGGTTCCTGGGCCTCTGAATCCAGGCCCCGGGGGTGGAGCCAGGTTGGGAGTTCCTGGGCCTCTGAGCAGCAGGTGAGAGGAAGGAGGAAGACCAGTCCTGAGGACAGAGGTTCCCTCAAGTCTGTGAGCCCCGGTGCCCTGATGAGACTCATTCCCAGTGAGGACATGGGTGGGGCCTGCAGTGGCTCTGTGTTCCCTCTGGGCCCTTCGATGAAGCCATGGCAGCACTGGGCCCAGACGTCTCCTGGCGGTGTCTCAAACTCTGACACAGCGGTTTTACAAAGGAACAAGAGAATGGAGCTGAGCCACTGACGGCCACTCCTTTCTGGCTCTGAGTTGCTTCCAACAGGACCGCAGTCACCTGCACGTAGTCTGCTGTGACCCATCTGCCCTCACTTTGCCTTTCCTCTCCTCCCTGTGATGATTCCAGTGACATTTCCAGCCTGGACTCCTCTCCCAGGCCAGATGCCTCTGTCCAGTCACTGCACACCCATCTCACCTTGGGGGCTAGCAGGCCCCTCAGAGGACTGGGATCCTGCAGCTCCCCACACCCAGGAACAGCCCCACCTTCCCAGGTTGCTGAGCCCAGGCACCGGGTGTAACCGAGCAGGACCCTGTGGGGCCTTCCCAGGACAGACCCCTCCCCCACCTCCTCCGCTGTAGGTCCTCTCTGAAGTACCTGGATAACAGTATCGGATGCACGCTTCCTGAGTTGTTTTACAGGTGCTAAAACCACCACCAAGTGGAAGAAATTAACTACTTGATGATCATGAACAGGTATCCCTGGAGCTTCTGGTGCCTAAGAATTTATAACGTTAACCGCCTGTTACCTCACCATCAACCAGAGAATTGTGCACCAGCTGATCACATACCCTGCGACCCCCGTCCTTCACCTGGCCTTTAAAATTGCTTTGCTGAAATCCCTCAGGGAGTTCGGGGTTTTAGAGCACAGACCACCTGGCCTCCTTGTATTGGCTCTTGTACAATTAAAGCTGCACCTTCCTTCCCCACACCCGGTGTCAGTAGACCGGCTCTGCTGCACTCGGGCAAGCGGACCCACGTTTGGTTCGGTAACACTGGGGCCCCCTAGGCTCCCACTCTCCTTGTGCCCCAGTGACTGTCAGCTGCTCCTCCAGAGTCTGCGGCCAGTACCCACACTAGTTCCCCTCTACACCCACAGGCCTGGTCCAAGCCCCATCTAGTGCCTGGTTCCTCCATCAGGCCCTGACAAAGCTCCCTGCTCCCATGGTGCACCTAACATCCCACCCCAACGTGGTCTTTCTGAAGCATAAATGAGACTGACTCTCTCCCACCTGTAATCCCCCAAATGTTTCCCCACTTTCGCTAGGGTATCTGCCGGGAGAGACATCTGCCAAGGCCCTGAGAGTCCCCGGCATCCCCACTAGGCTGCTGGCTCCTGGGTTCCCAGACACTGAGCACCTCAGCAGGCCAGGTGACAAGGCACAAAACACCAGAACTGCTCACCTCAGGACGGGGCAGGCACTGCCTGAGTTATCCCTCCTGTCCTGGCCCCCACTGCTTTTTTCCTTGCTTCCTCACCTAGGCCCAGGGAGAAATTCCAACTGCAGGTATGGGTGACACATCGTCTTCCTTAACAGGTATCAGCCCAGCAACTCCTGCAGAAAGTCCAGCAGAGCCCCACTCGCACCGGGCCACCCACAGATCCGTGGGCCCTCACTCCCTCCCACCAGCCCAGCCCCGAGACTGCTGACGGGGCACAGAATATGGCGTCAAGCACAGCTACAGGGGCTCTTGCTGACTGGAGGGGGTGTTTATATTGACCTCAGTCCAGGCACACCTGGGGAGGGCTGGCCGGCCGGGTCAGGCTGCCCAGGTCAGCCAATCCTCGCCCCTCAGGGGCTCAGAGTTGCAGAAAATGGGCCTTGCTGCACCGGCCAGGTCCAAGGAACAGGTGTAGGGTCCTGAGGGTGGGTCAGGATAGACAAGGGGATCCAGCTCTGGCTTGTTTTTTTTTTTTTTTTGGTATGCGGTCCTCTCACTGTTGTGGCCTCTCCCGTTGCGGAGCGCAGGCTCCGGACGCGCAGGCTCAGCGGCCGTGGCTCACGGGCCCAGCCGCTCCGCGGCATGTGGGATCTTCCCGGACCGGGGCACGAACCCGTGTCCCCTGCATCGGCAGGCGGATTCTCAACCACTGCGCCACCAGGGAAGCCCCCTCTGGCTTGTTTTTTAATCATTTTGTCTGGTCCACGAGTGGGAGAGAACTTCAAGAAAACCCTCTCCTAATGAGAGAAACCCAGGAGTCAGGGAGAGGAGGGGTGGTGGGTTGAGTCAGGGGCCTGGTGCCCCCGCTGCAGTTGAAGCCCCTGGAAGACCCCGTGCAGGGAGACCGCACAGAGTGAAGCACCAGGGTCATAGACCTGTCCAAGAGCTGCTGTTAGGTCTATTCCTGCTCTGAGGTGCTCAGGGTCAGCTCTGACCAACAGGTGAGCTGAGGGTGCTCTGTAACAAGGGCTATGTGCACGGTTCCTGTCTGCCCAGCCCTGCCACGTGCCTGACCAGGGGGGCTCCGTATCCTGGGAGAGGCCTGGCCACGAGAACCCCGTGGGCTGGGAGGGGGGCGTGTGCATGAGCGTCCTCTCTGTGCAGCCGGCACAGAGTTGCTTGGCACCTTCCCTCTGGGCAGTGCTGGGATGAAATGAGGACCAGGAGATGCCACGGACCCCCTGAACCCCTGTCCATCTAAATGATGAGGTGAGTAGGCGGGTGCTGGCCACTGGGCTGCGTGAGGGAGGCCCCACTGGTACCTCTGTGTCTTCCACCTGACACCACGGAGACCTCCCCAGGACAGAGCAGACAGCCTGCCTGGGGCAGCTGGGAGCTCCTGGTGACCCTGCAGGGGACATGAGAGGGACGGACCAGGCAGGAGAGGGTGGGAGCCCAGGCAGAGCCATGGGGCTCAGGGCTGAGGGGGCTTTTCTGGGTCTGAGCTGGGAGTGGACGTGCAGGTGGTGTGATCCAGGAAAGCTGCCCTGGTGACGTGAGGGTGAACGCGCTTCAGAGTGACAAGCCTTCCAGATGATCCCAGAACAGGACAGTGAGACGGATCCTGTTAGAAGAAGGTGAGTGAATCCCCCCAGGAGGAGGCTCTGTGAGCTGGCCCCGGGAGGGGGTGAAGGGAACAGGCCTGGAACCTGCGGGGAGTGGGCAGTCCCCCTGGGCGGGCAGCGGGTGCAAACCCCACTCCGTGGTCCCACAGCTGTGCTTCTGGCTGCATTACTTGGCTTCTCGGAGCCTCAGCTTCCTGGTCTGCTCATGGGATGATGGTAGCATGGACTGACTAGTAATTTGCTCAGAAGAGGGTAGGAAGGGGTCTAGTGGAAATTCCACGGAACACCGTCAGTATGGGAATCGCAGGCCTGTCTTCACAGGGCTTTTTCCACGGGGGTAGGGCACCACCTCCTTTTACTCGTTTCTGGTCGTTCATGTCCAGTCATGGCCACCGGTAGGTGTGTCACTGTCTTCAGGATCAGGAGAGCAAATCTGAGCAGACTTGCAGCAGAGCCTGGGGATGGGCTCCGTTTGGTGGGTTCCCTGTTTCCTGAATCTCGGAAGGAGCAGCTCCAGCGGGCAGTGGCAGCTTCATCCCACATCTGGGAGCATCCAGACCTCAAGGCCCAGCAGCCCCCGAGCCCTGTGTCAGGGCCCCCGGGAGGCAGACGGGACAGGCCGGCATCCTCCTTGCCCTCTTCCTGCCCAGAGCATTCGAGGTCCAGGCCGTCATTAGGGAGAAGCAGGGATGGGGGTGCCCCATGTGAGAAGAGGACAGGGGGCATCTTGTGTGCGTGGACATCCACACTAGGAATGTGGGTCGGTGGGGCGCGGGCTCTGGGAGGAGCAGACGGGGGGCCTGAGGAAGCAGGGTAGGGCCGGGGGTCTTGGGGGCGGGGGGCGAGCTGTGCGTGTGCCGGGCCTCAGACTCCACGGGGCTTCCCTCCCCTGGTCACGGGGGAGAAGGGGCCGAGCAGCGTTGGTGGAGGGACCCCTCGCATCCTTAGGCCCTGGCAGCATCGGCCCTTCAGGCTCTGAGTCGGGGAGCCTGAGGAGCGCAGGTCCAGCTGTGCCCATAGGGCGGCCTGGAGGGGTCAAGCAGGAAGCGCTGGTGTGGTCTCAGCTGTGCAGAAGCCTCTGAGCCAGTGTCCAGTGGGAGCTCTCACCTCGCACATGGGTTTCAAGTCCACAGCTCAGATCACCTTCTAGCCGCTTGGCTTGTTTTCTAGACACAAAGTCCTAATATCTCCTATGTCCCCTGCCCGTGAAAAGGCACGTCTCACCTGGCACCAGGTGCTGCCTCTGGTCCCTCCTGACTGGACGCCCAGCAGCCAGTGTCACCGTGTCACGACTGTCAGGGGGTGTACGGGTTCTGAGCAGGGCCTGCAGCAGCTCTGACAACAAGAGGAGGAGTCTGAGACCAGTGGTCAGTCTGACGCCTGCACTGGGGCCTGTGGTCGGCATGCGAAGGTGGTCAGCCGGGGCACGTGTCAGGGAAGGTTCTCGGTGTTTACACAGAAGCCATGCCGTCCGCGGAGCCGGTGCTGTGGCTGTACGTGTTCCCTCCCCACCCTGCGAGCAGAGACCACCGCCCCCTTCCAGACTGTTGCCAAGTGAAGTCATGTGGACCCTGCTCGGGCCCCGGCCTGGCGAGGCGTTCTGCCTCAGCGGGGAACGTTTCCTTTTTCCATGGGGGTTCAAGCAGGAAAATAACAAAACCAAAGCTGAGACCAGCACAGCACAGGCTTTATTCAGTGGCCAAAGAATGAAGAAGCGGGAACTAAGTTCACAGATCAACTTCTCGCCCTCCTGGAGAGAGTGCTTTAATTTTAAAGAGTAAAGATAAAGGGAGGAGGAGTGAGGGTGATGATGGGGTGAAGAGGCCTTCCGGGGAAGGGGCAGGCCTTTTTCCACGGGGGTGGGGCACCACCTCCTTTTACCCGTTTCTGGTCGTTCATGTCCACTCATGGCCACCGGTGGGTGTGTCACTGAATATGCTGATATAGTAAATTCAACACGTGATGAGACTCAGGGTCTGTTGGAGGTCACATTCGTTGCCATCTTGGTCCCAGCTGGTTCCATCGTCACAGCACGCAGTAGCGATGCAGGGAGGGAGGGCCCCTGCTCCGGTCACCTCATGACCCTCCATGTCCCCTCCTTCCCTCGAGGGTCTCTAGGATGTCTCTTCCCCAGCAACGAAGGGAAGAACCATGACAGTTACCCGCACCCCTCTCCCCCCAGGAAGCTCATTAGAGGCTTGGCACCCGGCTGGGGGCTGGTCACGTTGTGTTCTCTGCCCTCAGCCTTCAAAATGCTGGTGCCCAGAAGGGGAGCCGGGGTTCAGCATGAGCCACATGGTTTATGCACACAGCACAGGCACAGGGGGCTGCCCCTAAGGGGAGGAGGCAGGGTTTAGATCAGGGCAGGGAGCTGCTCACCAGCTGCCTTAGCTTCCCGGGGCAGCTGTGACAAACGACCACAAACGGAGGCTCAGAGCAACAGAAACCTGTCCTCTCTCAGTCCTGGAGACTACACGTCTGAGGTCAAGGTGTCCCAGGGCCGCGCTCCCTCCGCTTCTGGCTGACCTCCTGGTCACTCCAGGGAACACGCTGACGTGTCCTTCCCGGGAGGGTGCGAGCACGGCCAGGGCTCCCTGGGAATACTCCACACTGACTGCTTGGTGGTCAGGCACCTGCATGGGCTGGACCAGGCTCCGGACCTCTGCACCTTCTACCACATCCACAGCCTGGTGGACTCTGTGCGGGCCTATGACCAGGTGTGGACCGGCAGGATCGGTGGGAGCCCTCCTGCCTGCCACGTGGCCTCCAGCCCACGACAGACCCTCCAGTCCTGCCATGGACACCCCCATCCATTAACCCCCAATAGGGCTTCTGGGAAGGGTGAGAATTTGGCCATTAAGAAGACAAGGCAGGCCCTAACTGTAGCAGGTGAAGGTGAGGACTGGGGGTGTTTGGCTATTTGTCCCCCGAAGTCCAAGCATCTGGGCTCTGACTTGAGAGGTCCACCTCCACCTGGGCTCACTTGGGGCGTCGCTGCAGGGAGAGTGTGTCCTTGGGTGATTTTCCAACTCTCTCCACCCCCAGCTTCACCCTCTGGGCCCCCCTGGCCCAAAAATAGTCTTCAAATAGTGTCTCTCACCCATCAGGCCTGCGTCGGAGATTTTAGTATTGTGTGGGAGTCCAGCGACCAGCGCCCATGTGTCCTGGGTGTCTTGGGAGGGGAAGGAGCCTCGCTCTCACATTTCTGCCCCAGGGCACCTGGGGTCGGGGCAGCAGACCCAGGCTCTGTTCTGGCAGAAGCTCCCTTTCTGTGAACAAGTCTTCCCTGGCTCCCGTTATCCTCACTGGAGGCTCAGAAGGCCACAGCATCAGGGCACCTCCAGCACCAGGACCCCACCCTAGGGAATTTCTCAAGAGCAGGGACCAGGCCTGGGGGCGGAGGGGAGGAGGGGACCGGCTTCCTCAGGATCCCCGGGGCTAGGATGACTCCTATGCAGGAGGGCCTTGGACTCAGCTTAACTACCACCCAGGTCTCCTACCCCTCCCCTGGTAGGGGGGCCCTTCAGATTGCAGGGCCCCAAGATCCTCCCCACTGACTTCTGACTGCAGAAGTCGGGGACCCAGAGACCCCCTCCCCGGCTTCTCTTTTTTGGAGGCTCCCAGATTCCCTGAAGCTGTTATACCCAGGGTTTATTATGGTGAAGGATGCAAGTTAAAATCAGCGAGGACAGAGGGGATAAGCAGGGTCCAGCATCCTCGGCTGTGGCAGCCCAGGGAAGCCCACCTGAGTCCTGAAGTGCAGGGTTTATTGGGGTCTGTCACATCAATGTGGGGACCGCCGTGTGCCTGACCTCGGCCTCCAGCCCCCGGGGGCGACTCAGGAAGCCCCACCGTGTATCACGCCGTCAGCACAGACCGGCCTGGAGCGAGGCCCACGGAGCACGGACACTCCCGTCAGACTCAAGGTGACTCTGGAGCCAGGACAGAGGCCCGGCCTCTCTGTGGGCAGGTGAACCCACACCGCACGGGCCCTGGTGC
>NC_041215.1:41104906-41127426 GCF_002837175.3 Physeter macrocephalus | reverse complement strand
GCTGACGTCCGCCCTGTGGGCAGCCCCTCTCCCCGCGTCCCGAGGCAAGGCTGCCTTTCCTGCACCCTGGGGCAGGGTCATGCCTGTGTATACAGCAGGACGCACAGCAGTGCACGCAGCAGGCCTGATGCCCGCCCTTGGCATGTACTTGGGGGCTTGGTGAGGGTGGAACATCCCGACAGGACCTGGGCCGAGCCCGGGGAGGATGGAGGGGAGAAGCGTTCAGGAGCCTCTGGAGGGGGTCCTCACCTGTCTGCACAGGGGGACTGAGGACACCGACCGGGGGTGGGCAGGCGGGGAGCCCAGTCCTGGGTCATCCCTGAGGCTGACGAGGGGTGTGGAGCTGGGTGGGGAGGTGGGAGGAGGGGCTGAGCGCCGGACAGTGTGGAGACAGGGCACCCGAGGCAGCGGGGAAGGTGGAGACTGTGCCCGCCGCAGGACGGAGACACCAGCAGGCGGCGCTGCAGGGGCGGGATCAGGGCTGCTCCCCCCAGGGCGGCGCCAGAGCCCCGCACCGCTGGAGGCCACGTGGTGTCCAGGCCAGACCTCCCGCCCCCCTGGAAGAGAAAGGAAGCCGCCGTGTACACTGCTGAAAACACCAGTGCGGGGCGTTTGCCCTCCTCTTCACCTGGCGGGGAAACAGGCAGATTGGAGTGGAGAGCGATGGGGTGGAATGTGGGTGCTTGGAGCCTGGAGAGGAGGGTTCCTGAGGGGGTGAGGCCACAGGGCGCAGGAGAGGGACAGGGGACGGGCAGGGCGACGGGCAGTGAGTGTCCGGCGCTGGAGCACGTGCATCCTCGCTCGGGCCGGCCCCCTCCCCCGAAGGCTGGGTCTATTAACACAGGGGACCCTGGAAGGGGGGCCCCCAGGCCGGAATCCAGGAGCCTCACTCAGGAAGCGGTGTCCTGACTCGGGTAGAGCGGACGGACAGGCAGGGTGAGAGGGGGGCCGGGGGCGCTCAGCCCCACCCTCTGGGGAGTGGGGGGCCTCTAGACGGCCGGGCGGAGCGGGCGGGCGTGTGGAGATGGCACGCGGCGGTCAGAGGCGGGCGGCCGGGGCTGCGACGGCGGGGCCACTTAGGGGCAACCATAACCCAGTCCCAGCCCTAATGCTGACCCTTCTAAGCACCAACACCAAGCCACATCTAATCAGGTCACACAAATACATCACGAAAAAGAAAAGTACACCAGTATACCTTATAATATGAATGCAAGAATCCTCCATCAAATTAGAACAACATGGAGCCAACTGAGCATTAAATGGATGATGCCATAAGCAAGTATCTCTACACCGGAAATGTCAGGTTGTTCAACATATTAAAACTAAGCAATGTATTGAAGAGCGATAAAGATGCAAAGTAAAAGCACATGATCATATCAATTACTGCAGAAAAAGCTATAATCAAAATCCAGTGCTATTTCATGAAACAAACACTCAAGAAAGCAGGAATAAAAGGAAGTTTGTTCAATATGAAAAAGAGTAGTATACAAAGCCACAGCAAACATCATGCTCAATGTTAAAAACTGAAAGATTTACTCCTGAAATCAGGAAGCTGGCCTCCACCGCTGATAATAGTGTACTGGAAGTTCTACCCAGAGTTTTGAGGGAAGAAACAAAAGGCATCCATCCATATGTGAATGGAAAAATTAAAACTGTGTCTATTCACAGAACACAGATCATACCATCTTATATATAAAACTTCCTATAACAACAAAAAATTATTTGACTAGTCAGTAATTCAGCAAAGTTACAGGAAAAAAATATCAATTCACAAAAATCTATCTTATACATATATACTGGCAATAAATCATCTGAAAAAGAACTTACAAAAACAATTCCATTTAAAATAATGTCAACATTAATATTTAGGAATATATTTAATCAAGATACAAGACTTGCTCTTCTGTATGTAAAGCTGTCTGTACGTTTGAAATTACTGGAAAGTCAATTACTTTTCAAAACACCATGTCAAAACCATGCCAGAAAGGCGGAGGAAACATCAAACTTCCATACAAAGGCCAAGCCTTACCCAGATCCAGTTCACCCCAAGTCCACATGTCATTTAGAGGCACTGTGGGAAGACTGTATGAGGACTTCCCAATATAAAGGACTTCCTTTCTTCCGCGTTGTGGAGGACTTGGATGTGGTAGAAACAGCGGGATTTTGGAAGTTCAATTTTCCACATCAATCCACAAAAAACTATCAGAAATAATAAATGAATTCAGTAAAGACGCAAAATCAGTACACACAACTCAACTGCATTTCTAAACACTAATAATGAACCATCAGAAAGAGAGAAAAACCTTATTTACAATTGCATCAAAAAGAACAAAATACCAAGGAATAAATTTAACCGAGGATGTGAAAGACCTGAAAACTCTTAAGACACTGATGAAGACATTGAAGAAGACACAAGTCGGTGGAAAGACACCCCGTGCTCATGGAATGCAAGAATTACTGTTGCTAAAATGTCCGTTCCACCCAAAGCAGCGCACACAGTGAGTGCAGGCCCTCCTGAAATTCCAACGGTGTTTGTCACAGAAACGGCGCACATCCTCCTAATGTCTGTGCGGAGCCATAAAGGACCCCGAAGAGCCAGAGCTACCCTGAGGCAGGAGAACGGGCTGGAGGCACCTCGCTCCTGACTTCACACTACATGGCGAAGCTACAGTCACCAAAACAGGCGGAACTGGCTCACAACAGGCGCACAGAGCAGAGGGGCGGGACGGGGGGCCCGTTAAGTTACGACAAGGGGCCAAGGACACACCGAGCGGAAGGGCAGCCCCACGGTAAACGGCGCGGGGAAGACTGCACAGCCCATAACCCACGCGGCTCCACCGCGCACCGGCCTGACCAAAAGCCCAGCTTTGCACATCAAGCCCTTCCGGCTCGCACGAAGACGGGCCCCCTCAGCCGTCAGTCGCCCCCAGGAAGCTTCTCCCCACTCTTCCTCACTGTCTCCTCACCTTTTCCTCCGGCGTCGCCTGCGTCCTCAGGAAACCCAGCTCCCGTCAGCGTGGACGCAGCCCCACGTTGTCCTGAAGCCGAAACCCCAGCGAGTCCTGAGGAGACCGAGAGCCTGTCAGCAGCCGCAGCCCCGGTGGTGCCTGAGGAGACACAACTCCCCTGAGGCGCTCGGAGCCGAGACCGCGGGGAAAGCGCATGCGCTGTGGGTCAGAGAGGCGGGCTCGGCGCCACCCTGTGGTCGGTGCGGGAAGTGCAGGCCGTGCCTCCCTCGGGTCACTGGAGACAGCGCCCCCTGCTGGCAGAACTGCTGAACCCATTAAATTGTGGAAATTCAAACAAATGAAGACAATATCCCATAGCTTCTCCAAAGTAGTTAAGGAACAATGAATTGGAAACCATATGGAATAAAATGAATGCAGACACAAGCTTTACAACTTACACCAGATTCACTCAAAATTATGCAGAGACAAGTTTTAAATGCAAAACTATTCAAAATTATAGGAGAAAACATAAAAGAAAACTGATACGAGCCTGGGCTTGGTCATGTAGATCACAAGCTTTGTGGTTTTAACACACAACACAAAAAAGCAGTCCAGAAAGAAAAACAAGGGATTCTGTGGACTTTATAAAATTTAAGATTTCTACTGTGTGAAAAACCTCATTCAGAAATCGAAAGACAACACACACTGGGGGAAAAAAACTGCAAACGTATCTAATAAAGAATTTGTCTCAAAATATACAAAGAACTCCAACACAACCCCATTAAAAATAGGGAAAGCTCTAAATGGACACCTGGTCAAAGAAGGTACACAGATAGTATACAAAACTATGCCCAGGACTGGGGGGCAGAGAAACAGTGGTCCAGTTCTACTCCCTGAGTCACATGTGACCCTGGACTAGTCCTGTCCTTCCTGGAGGCCCCAGAGAGATGGAGAGGGAGGAAGAGGAAGGGGGCGAATTGTGCTTAAACCTAACTCTAACCCTGACCACTCTCACCAGTTTCATTCAACATGGTCTAGGAAGTCCTAGACATAGTAATTAGATGAGAAAAAGAAATAAAAGGAATCCAATGGCAGAGGAAAAAGTAAAATTGTCACTGTTTGTAGATGAGATGATGTTTTATATTTCATTTATTTATTTATTTATTCATTTATTTATTCTGGTTGCGCTGGGTCTTAGTTGTGGCAGGTGAGCTCCTTCGTTGCGGCAGCTGGGCTCCTTAGTTGTGGCATGTGAACTCTTAGTTGTGGCATGCATGTGGGATCTAGTTCCCTGACCAGGGATCAAACCCAGGCCCCCTGCATTGGGAGCGCGGAGTCTTAACCACTGCGCCACCAGGGAAGTCCCGACATGATGTTTTATATAGAAAATCCTTAAGATGACCCTCCAAAACAAATAGAATTCATTGGAAAATTCAGTTAAGTTGCAGGATACAAAATTAATCTATAGAAATCGGTTGCATCTTTATACACTGGCAACAAACTATCAGAATGAGAAATTAAGAAAACAACCCCATTGACAATGATATTAACAAAAATGAAATACCTAGGAATACATCTAACCCAGGAGGTAAAAGACCTGTACTCAGAAAACTGGAAGACACTGATGAAAGAAATTGGAGACAACACAAACAAATGGACAGATATAATGTGTTCATGGATTGGAAGAATTCATATTGTTAAAATGATTCCACACCCCAGAGCAATCTAGAGATTTGATGCCATTCCTATCAAAATACCAATGGAATTTTATGAGAACTAGAACAAAGAATTCTAAAATGTGTAAGGAAACAGAAAAGAACCTGAATAGTCAATACGATCTTAAGAAAGAAGCACAAACTTGGACATATCACACTCCCTGTTTCAAACTATACTACAAATCTAAAATAATCAAGACACTATGGTATTGGAACAAAAGAAATACACATAGATCCATGGAATAGAAATGAGAGCCCCAAAATAAACATATGCATATATGGTCAATTCATCTATGACAAAGGAGGTGAGACTATACAATGGGGAAAAGATAACCTCTTCAATGAATGGTGGTGGGAAAACTGGACAGCTACACGCACAAGAATCAAACTGGAATCCTTTCTTATACCATCTACAAAAGCAACCTCAAAATGAATCAGATACTTCAATGTAAGACCTGAAGCCATAAAGCTCCTCGAAGAAAACATAAGCAGTATGCTCTTTGACATCAGTCTTAGCAATATGTTCTGGATCTGTCTCCCCAAGCAAGGGGAACAAAAGCAGAATAAACCAATGGGACTCCATCCAACTTTAAAGTTTTTCAATGGCAAGGGAAACCATCCACAAAATGAAAAGGCAGCCTACCGAACGTGAGAAAATATTTGCAAACAATATGTCTGAAAAGGGGCTCATATCCAAAATATATGAAGAACTCACACAACTGAACCTCCAAAAACCAAAAACCCAATTAAAAATTGGGACTGAACATTTTTCCAAAGAGTACGTAGGGATGGCCAAGAGACATATGAAACTATAACCAATATCACTTATCATCAGGGAAACGCACATCAAAAGAACAATGAGATTATCACCTCACACCTAAAAAATTGGCTATTATCCAAAAGACAACAAGTAACAAGTCTTGGCGAGGATATGGAGAACCCTCATGCATTTTCTTGGGAACGTTTATTGGTACAGCCACTATGGAAAACAGTACAGAGGTTCCTCAAGAAATTAAAAATAGAACTACCATATGATGCAGGAATTACACTCGGGGGTATCTTTCTGAAGGAAACAAAAACACGAATTCAAAAAGATATACACACCCTTATGTTCATGGCAGCTTTACTGACAATAGCCAAGACATAGAAGCCACCAGAGTGTCCATCGATTGACGAATGGATAAAGAAGTTTTCATATATATACATACACATATACACACACAATGGAATATGACTCAGCCATAAAAAAATGATATCTAGCAACAACATGAATGGAACTATCATGCTAAGTGAGATACGGCTGACAGAGAAAGAGAAATACCTTATGACGTCATTTATATGTAGAAACTACAAAACAAAACAAGTGAACAGGGACTTCCCTGGTGGCACAGTCGTTAAGAATCCACCTGCCAATGCAAGGGACACGGGTTCGAGCCCTGGTCTGGGAAGATCCCACATGCCGCGGAGCAGCTAAGCCTGTGCGCCACAACTACTGAGCCTGTGCTCTAGACCCTGCAAGCCACCACTACTGAACCCGTGTGCCACAACTACTGAACCTGCACTCTAGAGCCTGCAAGCCACAACTACTGAAACCACACACCACAACTACTGAAGCCCGTGCTCCTAGAGCCCGTGCTCCGCAACAAGAGAAGCCACCACAATGAGAAGCCTGCGCACCACAATGAAGAGTAGCCCCTGCTGGCTGCAACTAGAGAAAGCCCGCACCCAGCAACGAAGACCCAATGCAGCCAAAATTACAAACAAATAAAATAAATAAATTTTAAAAATAAATAAAGGGCGCAGGTTGAAAGGACAATGTCCACTGAAGTTTGACTCTCAAGTGGCCCAGACAGGACTTGAAGAGAGCAGCCATGGGATACTACTGGAATGTTTGTTTGTTTAAATAGGCTTTATTTTTTAAAGAAGTTTTGAGTTCCCAGCAAAGCTGGGCAGAGTGCAGAGAAGGGCCATGTGGCCCCTGCTCTGCTGTCGCTATTCCATCATCCACCCTCCCAGCCGCAGCCCCATACACAGGTGCTCAAAGCCTCCGCCTACCCAACCATCCTATCAACATCCTGTGTGTTGGTTACTACGGATGAATCCACATGGACACCCGAGTCCAGCGTTTATATTAGGTATCACTCCTCGTGTTGTACATTTGACGAGTTTTGACAAATGTATCTCACCACGAATGTACCACACTGTATAGCTTCACTGCCTTAAAAATCCTCTGTGCTTGACCTATTTATCACCCACCACCACTCAACCCTGCCACAAACCACAAATTCCTGGCTACACACTGATCTTTTCACCCTTTCTTGGTGTGCCTTTTCTGGAATGTCATACGTAGCTGGTACCCTAAGCTATGCCACCTTTCCAGATTGCCTTCTTTCAGTGAGTGATAGGCACTTAAGGTGCCCCTCCCATCTCTCCATGGCTCCATATGGCTCATTTCTTTTCAGTGCTGAAGAACATTCTGTTGCATGGATGGAGTCCATCCAGTCTGTGTGTCCATTCACCTGCTAAAGGACATCTTGGTTGCTTCCAAGTTCTGCAAGTTATGGATAAAGCTGCCCTAAATGTCTGGGTGCAGGTTTCTGGGTAGATATAAGCACTTGACTCATTTGGGTCCATTGATACCAAGGAGTTCGAGGGCTGGATCATATGGTAAGAATGTGTTTCGTTTTCAGGGAAGATTCCACATGCCGCATTGTAACTAAGCCCATGCACCGCAACTACTGAGCCCACGAGCCACAACTACTGAATCCCGCGCCTAGAGCCTGTGCTCCGCAACAAGAGAAGCTACCACAATGAGAAGCCTGCACACCACAACAAAGAGTAGCCCCCACTTGCTGCAACTAGAGAAAGCCCGCACCCAGGAACGAAGACCCAATGTGGCCAAAAAAATAAATAAATAAATACAATAAATTTTACAAATAAATAAATAAATAAAAGGGTGTGGGTTGAAAGGACAATGTCTGCTGAAGTTTGACTCTCAAGTGGCCCAGACAGGACTTGAAGAGAGCAGCCATGGGATACTACTGGAATGTTTGTTTGTTTAAATAGGCTTTATTTTTTAAAGAAGTTTTGAGTTCCCAGCAAAGCTGGGCAGAGTGCAGAGAAGGGCCATGTGGCCCCTGCTCTGCTGTCGCTATTCCATCATCCACCCTCCCAGCCGCAGCCCCATACACAGGTGCTCAAAGCCTCCGCCTACCCAACCATCCTATCAACATCCTGTGTGTTGGTTACTACGGATGAATCCACATGGACACCCGAGTCCAGCGTTTATATTAGGTATCACTCCTCGTGTTGTACATTTGACGAGTTTTGACAAATGTATCTCACCACGAATGTACCACACTGTATAGCTTCACTGCCTTAAAAATCCTCTGTGCTTGACCTATTTATCACCCACCACCACTCAACCCTGCCACAAACCACAAATTCCTGGCTACACACTGATCTTTTCACCCTTTCTTGGTGTGCCTTTTCTGGAATGTCATACGTAGCTGGTACCCTAAGCTATGCCACCTTTCCAGATTGCCTTCTTTCAGTGAGTGATAGGCACTTAAGGTGCCCCTCCCATCTCTCCATGGCTCCATATGGCTCATTTCTTTTCAGTGCTGAAGAACATTCTGTTGCATGGATGGAGTCCATCCAGTCTGTGTGTCCATTCACCTGCTAAAGGACATCTTGGTTGCTTCCAAGTTCTGCAAGTTATGGATAAAGCTGCCCTAAATGTCTGGGTGCAGGTTTCTGGGTAGATATAAGCACTTGACTCATTTGGGTCCATTGATACCAAGGAGTTCGAGGGCTGGATCATATGGTAAGAATGTGTTTCGTTTTCAGAGTTTCTGAAGATGGTAGCTGAGAGTATGTCAGCACGCTGAGGAACCAAGCCAAAGAAGGAGGTAGAATTCAATGATATCAGCAAGAAAGCTGTCACCAAGACAAAACCATACTTTCATCCTCTTAGGGTTGACAGCTGGTCCTGAGAATTAAATGGACATGAGACAGATTCACAGGAGAGAAGCATCCACATTTATTTCCCATGAGTTTTATGTGACCCAGGGTGCCCTCCTAAGGAAATGAAGAAAGACCCAGAGAAGTGGGAAAACCTAAATGCTTTTCTGTTGGGTTGAAACAAAGAGAGGTGATTGCAGAAAAGGAACTACACTAAGTGGGGAGGCTAAGGAGGATGAGAATTAGGTTGCACAAGGTCTGTTTGTACAGAATTCTCTCACTCTCCACACTCTGCCCTGGACAATAACAATGTCATTCTCCTTCCAGCAGAGGATGGACATCTTCCATGGGGGTCGGTGGATGGGGGGATGGAGATGTTATCTCCTGCTTCCAGGAAGAAAGAGGGGAAGGCTCAGCACACCCTTCTTGCACCTGCCATATAGGGGGGTTTGTTTTGTTTCTGCTGTTTTTTAAAGTGTCCATAGCTCAAGACAATATTCATGTTTCCTTCACATCCAAGCCCTGTCCCTGGCATCTGGCTTCTGAGAGGAGGGACACACGTTTCCGACATGACGGGCCGGGCAGGTGGAGGAGGATAAGATGCGTGCAGGCCGTGCCTGTTCTCTTCTCATGTATTGGGAAGATGATTCTGCTCTTGCAAGGTAGGATCTAACTTCTCCATGAACGATCTAGCAAGATATCAGCTGAAAAGAAGAAGAGCAAAGGTCAGAAGACTGTGAAGAAGATGGATATAGACGTCGGGGTCTCCTGAGCAATGAATTCGTTGGAGGCACGTGCACATCTCTAGTCTCTGGGCACCATGTTTATGGCCAATTTGGTGTGTAGGTCATTTTCGATGTACAATGCAATCATTGGGCCACTTTGGGTTTTGTCTCCAGCTCACCTGAGCAAGGCCATCGTGCCAACATAAGATGGGGCTCACCCAAGGATGGCATTGTGCCAGAGAAAGGGAGACAGCGGTATGTCATTGAGCTTAAGATATTTCTAAGGGAGTGACCCTCTGGAGAGGCTGAGGTAGAAGGAGGCCAGCTGGATGTCTGCTTGTTTGTTGGGTACTGGCGGGGCGGGGGTGTGTGTGCGCATTGTTTATTTTCTGGATGAGGGGTAAGCAGGATGAGAGGGTGCGGGTCAGTCCATATGCCAAGAAATCCAGAGAGTCTAGAGTGGCTCAGACTCAGGCCTTTTCTCAGAAACAGGCAGAGAGAGGAGCTGGCTTTGGTTGCTAACTGGCACCTCAGTAGTCATGACACAAGGTTCCCAGAATGAACTGAATTGCAGGAGCCAGCACACCTGCAGCCCTGAGCCCTCAGACCTCAGTCCCAGGTGTGTTCCTTTTGCAAGAGAGATTTATTTCCTGCTTTCAAGGAGACAAACAGGAGGTGGAAAGTGTCTGTCTTGCATGGGTCTTTTCTTCAGTAACATTAATTTAAAATAATCAATATGTCTTTAAGAGATATTTTGAAGTGACCTGGCATGGGCCCTAACAATACATACATACAGAAGCTAACCCTAACCTAACCCTAACCCTAACCCTGGCCCTCGCCTAGCCCTCCCACTCGCCTTAAACTTCGCCCTCAGCCTAACCCTAACCCTGACCCCGAGGCTGACCAGAACCATACCCAGACCCTGACCCTGACCCTGACCCCCAACCCCTAACCCTCCACCCTAAAGAGTACCCCTAAACATTAACCCTAACCCTCAACCCCTATTCCCTCATTTTCCTACCCCCAACCAAGACTTTTAGCCGCATACTATAGCCATAAACCCTAACCTCCTTACAGCCAGTCTGCTCCCACACTACCTGCAGCCACAGTCTTAGTTCTCTGAACCACCTACGGCATCCACAGTGTAATCCAATCACATAAGTATATAACAAAAACAAAAAAGAGCAATAAAACTTCAAAAATGGACGTAAGAATCTTCCACAACATGAGAGTGGTATGAAACGACACCCCACTGAAAAGATTTTGCACCACTAACAAATGTCTCTACACCAGAAATTCCACATCATTAACATTTAAACCAAGCAATGTAATAAATTATTAAATAGAACAAACCAATGTAATACAAGACAATAATTGTGAGAAGTAAAAACACATGATTAGGGGCTTCCCTGGTGGCACAGTGGATGAGACTCCACACTTCCAATGCAGGGGGCCTGGGTTCACTCCCTAGTCAGGGAACTAGATCCCACATGCATGTGCAACTAAGAGTTCGCATGACACAACTAAGGAGTTGTCGAGCTGCAACTAAGGAGCCTGCCTGCCGCAACTAAGGAGCCCACATGCTGCAACTAAGGAGCCAGAGAGCCAAAACTAAGGAGCCCACCTGCTGCAACTAAGACCCAGTGCAACCAAATAAATAAATATTTTTTTAAAAAACATGATTATATCACTAGATGAAGAAAAAGCTCTAAACAAATTCCAGTCCTATTTTATGATATAAACACTCACAAAAGTAGGAGTAAAAGCAAATTTTTTCACTATGATGCAGAGCATTGTGCAAACCATGCAGCAAATGTCATGCTCATTATTGAAGACTGAAAGGTTTACTTCTGAACATCAGAAACAAGGTCAGGATGGTGCCTTTAACCACTGTTCCTCAATGTTGTACTGGAAGTTCTACCCAAATCCATGAGGAAAGACATAAAAGGGATCCAGATATGAAAGTAGAAATTACAACCAAGTCTTTTCACTATACAGTTGACGTCATCTGTATATATACAAGTTTAAAGCATAAATAATTTCAGCTAGCCAACTAATTCACAAATTAACAAGACAAAATATCAATACACAAAAATCTATTTACTTCTTTTTTAAAGATTTATTTATTATTTATTTATTTTTGGCTGCATCGGGTCTTAGTTGCAGCACACGGTACCTTCGTTGTAGTGCACAGCCTTGTCTGTAGTTGTGGCACGCGGGTTTTCTCTCTCTAGTTGTGGCATGCGGGTTTTCTCTCTCTAGTTGTACCACACGGGCTCCAGAGCGCATGGACTCTGGAGTTTGCAGCATGCAGGCTCTCTAATTGAGGCACGAGAGCTCAGTAGTTGTGGCGCGGGCTTAGTTGCCCCATGGCATATGGGATCTTAGCTCCCTGACCAGTGATCAAACCGGCGTCCCCTGCATTGCAAGGTGGATTCTTTACCACTGGACCACCAGGGAAGTCCCTCTACTTACTTTTATAAACTACCAGTTAATAAACTCAAAAGGAATTTAAGAAGGGAGCGCCGTTTTAAATAATGTCAATATGATTAGAATATTTAGGAATAGCTTTAATCAAGGTTCAAGACTGGTACACAGAAAATGAAAAAACATGGCTGAAATAAATGAAAGAAAACCTAAATAGATATGAAGACATCCCATAGTGATGGGAAAACTTAATATTGTTAATATGGCAATAATGCACAAAGAGATCTAGAGTCAATGTGATCTCAGTGAAAATTTGGGAAGCAATACACAAGTTGATTATAACATTCATATGGATTTTCTAGGGACCCCTAAAAAGCAAAAACAAACTTGAAAAATAAAATCAAAGTTGGAGGCACACATTTGCCAATTTAAAATCTCAGCACAAAGCAACAGTAAATGAAACATTGTGATACTAGCATAAAGATATATATATAAATGAAACTGGATAAACAACCCCAAAATAAACCCATCTTGCTAGAATAAGTTTTGACATAGGCAGACAACATTCGATTAAGGAAAAGAATGGTCTTTTCAACAAATGGTGCAAGGCAACTGACTATCCACGTGCACAGGAATGAAATTTGACCCTTGCATCACACCATAAAGACACTTAAAATAAATAAAAGTCAATCAGCCCTTCATATTCGTGGGTTCTACAACCATGAATTCAAACAATTATGGATATAAAATATTGCAGAAAACAATTCCAAAGGTTCCAAAGTGTAAATACTGAATTTCACTTCCAGTTAGTTCTTTAGATAGCATCTACATTATATTAGGTATTATGACTAATCTAGAGATAATTTAAAGTATACAGGAGAATATGCGCATACGATACATGCAAATGCTACACCATTTTATATAAGAGACATGAACATCTGTGGATTTTGGTATCGACAGGGCATATCTGGAACCATTCCTCAAGGAATACTGAAGAAAAACTATATCAAATCACAAAGAAAACAAGGCTATAAGTCTTCACGACCTTGGGTTTCACTATGGTTTCTTAGATCTGACACCAGGAGACAATCAATGAAAGGAAAAATAAATGCAATTCCTCAAAATTAAAAACTTTTGTGCATCAGAAGACACTATCCATAAAGTGTAAAGAAAATAAAAATAGAAAATACTGACACATTATATATGTGATAAAACTCTGCTATCCAGAATATATCAAGAACTGTTACAACTGATCAACAGAAAGACAAACAAGCCCATATTTTAAATGAATAAAGGACTTGAATAGACCTTTCTCCAGATGAGATGTATGATTTGTCAACAAGCAAAGATGTCAAACGTTTTCCAGGCAAGATATATACATGATGTGAGTCCATGGGCAATTATTAGAGAGTGGTAGTCCCTATATAACTTCAGGGTGTTTGGATGAGGATAATACAATGACAAGTGCCCTTGACCAGTGAAGCAGTATGTGATGAATAATTGTAAGTCTATTAGGAACACACAGATTGAGCTGGTTATAATTATTCCTCATAAAAATTATATAAGCATCAGCTACACTGTGCAGTATGTTAATGGGTTTAGAATTGTAATTCATGGTATACCTCATGCACCAATTGCACCAATTGCAGTAGCACACCTGAAAGAACTCTAGATTTCTCAGTGGAAGCTTCTACTTGCACAACCAGAGCCCTAACCCATTCAGGGGTATTTTTACCATAAAAGCTAACCTGCATGATAATCAAGTGAAAACACTGGATGAAGACTGAGATAATGTTTGAGCTCAGTACTGAATTATTAAAAAGTATAAGTCTTTAGATAGATGGAAGGAGCTGATGAGGAGTATTAGTAATGAGTCATATTTTTAGAGGTAGTAAAGATGCTGACAGTCAAAGAAGGTTAATGAAAAGTTAAGGCTATTGTCATTAAATTGGTTAAAAAGAAATATGATAATAAAACTAATTAGCAAATTATAAGTTGTATTAATTCAAATTATATTATTTCTGGACAATTATGCTAGTGGTATTAATATGATAGCTTGAATAATAATTTTTAAAATTGAGAAAGGTTGAGATTGTATACATAATTGATGCCATAAGTGTTTGTGATTTTTTAACATCTTTATTGGAGTATAATTGCTTTACAATGGCATGTTAGTTTCTGCTTTACAACAAAGTGAATCAGTTATACATATACACATGTTCCCATATCTCTTCCCTCTTGCGTCTCCCTCCCTCCCACCCTCCCTATCCCACCCCTCTAGGGGGTCACAAAGCACGGAGCTGCAATCCCTGTGCTATGCGGCTGCTTCCCACTAGCTATCTACTTTACATTTGGTAGTGTATATATGTCCACACCACTCTCTCACTTCGTCCCAGCTTACCCTTCCCCCTCCCCGTGTCCTCAAGTCCATTCTCTATGTCTGCATCTTTATTCCTGTCCTGTCCCTATGCCATAGGTGTTTGATACTATTACTGAAAGGGATAAAACTACCGCAGTCTCACAAACTACAAATACTACTAAGATGATGGGTATTAAGCTAGCTTGAGTGAAATAAGTGTTAAGAATTATTAGAGTTGCTATAATGAATGAGGATAATATTATTCCCTCTAGGCATAGTAAGGAGGATGTTAACGAGAATCAGTACATTAATAGCCCTAAGAGGGAAACTGAAATGACAGAATAATATTTATGTATACTAAAGGAATTTAGTAACTATAAATTTAATCAAATATAATGACTCAAAATTGTATGTTTTAATTTAAACTAATTATCATATTTGAAACCCTCTAACCTCTTTTGTCTTCACTTGTAGGCTACATTTATTGCTAACAGTGAAATTAGGATTAGAGCTATAATTAGTGTTGTTATTAGATTTTTTTTCTTTGGGATGCTACAGGCAGAGGCAAAGGGAGAGCAATTTCAACATCATAGAGGAAAAAAATAACAGCCACTTAAAAAAATTTTATGGAATAAGATAGGCGTGGTGATCCTATAGGGCCAGACATTCATACGGACTTGATTTTTCTGTCTGTTTACTTCAGGAAGTCAGAATGTAATAAACACAAGTAATGAAACTAGTAATATATTCATAAATAATGCTAATAATAGAAAGTTGATTATTCTTTTTCTGACTCTACCAAAACTATTTGACTGGAAGTCAATTTTAGTAATTACTACTAAAAGAATAAGACCCTCATCAGTAAGTGGAGATGTACAGGAACAGCCATAATACATCTAAGAGGTGTCAATATCACGCAGCAGCTTCAAAGCCGAAACGATGATCAGAGATACAGTGAAATTTTAGTTCGTGTAAAAAGCAGATAATTAGGAAACAAGAACCAGTGATCATGCACAGGCCATGGAAGCCTGTAGGTATGAAGAATGTTGATCTGTATACTCCATCTGAGACTGTAAAACGTGCTTTGTAATGTTCTGAGGCTTGCAGGAGTGTGAAATGAACTCCTAAACAGATTGCAATAAAAACTGTTTGAAGTATATTCTTACAATTTCCATCTACCAGGCTGTGGTGAGCTCAAGGAACACACACTCCAGAGGACAGTAAGACAGAGATGTTGGGAAGTGGTACTTCCTTCTACTGAATTACGGAGCAAATGCCCGTCGGTGGTCAGCAACTGCCTAGTACAAGTGGAGGGGCAAGGCCTGAGTGATTACAGCTTTTAGGAAGTGGATAAAAAAAGAGAGCTTCTAGGGGGTTTCCCTGGTGGCGCAGTGGTTGAGAATCCGCCTGCCAGTGCAGGGGACACGGGTTCGAGCCCTGCTCCGGGAGGATCCCACATGCCGCGGAGCAACTATGCCCATGCGCCGCAACTACTGAGCCTGCGCTCTAGAGCCTGTGAGCCACAACTACTGAGCCTGCATGCCACAACTACTGGAGCCTGTGCTCTAGAGCCCACAAGCCACAACTACTGAAGCCCGAGTGCCACAACTACTGAAGCCTGTGTGCCTAGAGCCCGTGCTCTGCAACAAGAGAAGCCACCGCAACGAGAAGCTGCACCGCAACCGAGTAGCCTCCGCTCGCCACAACTAGAGAAAGCCCGCACACAGCAACAAAGACCCAATGCAGCCAAAAATAAATAAATAAAATAAATTTTTTTTAAAAAAAGAGAGCTTCTAAAGTAATAAATAAAGTGCTTTCTCAGATGATGTTTCATCATAAGCACAAGTATAATAAAAAACACTTGAGTTTAAATGGAACCACATGTTGGACTAACTGTTATGAGAAGGGCTGAAGAGGCTCCTGTAAGAGGTCGGGGGCTGGGATTTACCATATAACATGCATGGGTCTGGTGGGTCATTATGGAAGTAGAGGCTTACTAACAGCGTGAATATGTAATCTCGAATAATACTGCAAATTCAAGTAAAGTGAGTAGAATTAGAATAACAAATTTCATGAAGGCTACTACTTATTAGGGCCAGGATTGCCCCTCCAATTAAGTAAATAAATACATGGCCAGCTGTGATATTAGCAAGTTGTTGTATGGCTAGAACTATCGGTTGGATAAGTAACCCAATAGTTTCAATAATTATTAGCATAGGGATAAGAAGGTTTAATGTTCCTTGTGGTAGAAAGTTGGATACAGATGATTTTGTTTTATGACAGAAGCTTCTTATAACAACTCCTGCTCACAAAGAGATGGCTATTTCCAAATGTATTGAAGGCTGTGTCAGAATTGTAAATGGCTGTGGTAAGACACCTAGTAAGTTTGTCTAGCTGATGAATAACACAACTATTAATTTTCAAATTTGTTCTTTATAGTTCTTGATGGCCATTATTTGTTTTGACATGAGTTAAACTACTCATTGTTGAAGAGAAATTATACATTTGTTAATCACTCGAGTATGGTGAATAAAATACTTGGAAACCTAATATTTAAAATAACATTAAGCAAAGCAAATAGATTTTTCATTCACTTTGTTTCTCAAGGGGTGGAGTATTTTGGTATTTTAATTCATTTTACTTCTTGGCTTCATATATAAATACATATTCACATTTTTACCTAAAATATAATAGAACTAAAAATATTGATATAATGATAATAAATCATGCTGGTGTACGTAGTTGTGGCATATCATTAACAGAAGGTTTAAACTGCCAGTCTTCAACTTAAAAGGGTAACGCTATTTAGCTTCTTCATGAATCTATAGCGTGAACAGAGATTATTTCTCAAAATATTTTAGTGGAGTGGAAGCAATGATAACAGGCATAAAACTATGCTTTAACCCACACATTTCTGAGCATTGCTCACAATAGAGGCCTGATTGTCAATATCAGGGTTCTTTAATTTAAGCGCCCCTGGATAGCATTTGTTTTTAGGTCTAAAGAAAAAACAGCTCATGAGTGTAAAACACGTTCAGATGAAATTACGTATGAATTGTTATCCCTGCAAGTAGACCTACTCAGTTGTCTACTTCTAGTAGTCACAATTCTGGTTTTTAGACTGGTGTGGGTAGTATATAGAAGTCAAAACTTAAGTTTTCATAATCTGTGTATTTCTAGCTTCAGTATCATTGATGGCCTATAGCTTCTACGGTTAGGGAAGGGTTATTAATTTCATTTATTATGTAAAAATTCATAATGATGGTAGGGTAATTAAGATTAGAATGATGGCTGGTAGAATTATTTAAATTGTTTCTACTTCTTATGCATCTATTGTATGAGTCAGTTTAGTTGTCAATATTAGAGAAATAATATAGAGAACTAGAAAATTTATCAAAAAAGGATGATGAATGGGTGATCATGAAAATGTAAAAGTTCTTTCATAATACGTGATGTTGCATTGTGAAGCCTCGTTGAAATGGATATGCTATATACAGGATTTTCAACTCTGATTTAACTTTGATAAAGTTATGTAATTTTTTACTAACATCTCACATATTGAAAAAGACATAATGGTTATGGTGTTGGCTTTAAACCAGTTGAAGAGGTTTTGAATCCTTCCTTTCTTATTTCAAATTTGCATAAATACACCCCCCAAACATAGGCTATGGTTGAGGGCATCCATGTAATTATTCTAGATTAGTGACAGTTACCTATACTACTGAGATTTCTTCTTTGGATGCTAATGCTTCTCAAATTAAGAAAAGTGTTAGCATTACTGCTGTTAGTTACATGAGTGAGCCTATAAATACAATGATATTTCACTTTGTGTATACATCAGAGTAGTTGGAAATAACTCAGGGGCATCCATGAAAAGCCAAAAAAGTGCTGCGGGAAGAAAGTCATATTTACTCCTACAAATATAATCGTGAACTGAACTTTGTGCGTATTGTGTTAAGTGTATAGCCTGAGGATAGTAGAGATCACTGTACGGTTCACGGACTGCTGCCATCAGCTTCTGTTGATGACAGGAGTACGAGTAAGAACGTTGGAAGAAGTCGTCAAAAGCTTCTATTATGTAAAGGAAATGCTACACTGGGTACTCCAATTATAAGTGGGACAAGTCAGTTTCCAAGTCCTCCAATTATAATGGGCATAACTAAAAAAATGATTACAAATGCATGGGATGTTATGATGACACTGTAAATTCGTTCGTCTTCAGGTACTGCTTCTGGTTCGCCTACTACAGCATGGAGTAATGGATGCAAAGCGGTGTCTACTATTCCAGCTCAAGCACCAAATAGTAAATATAAAGTGCTGATCTTTGTGACTTGTTGAAAATAATCAGCAGTGTGTCAACATATGTAAAATGGCTGAGCAAGCCTGGGAATGTAAATTTTAAAACAGGTTATGCCCTCTTTTTGCCAAGCCCTGTGGTGAACTGCAAATCAAAAAAAAAAAAAATCACCTTCAATTTTGCCAGTACTTCTCCCACCTTTTCCTTCTGGATGGCGGGAGAAACAGATTGGTGCCAGCTGACTAGAGGATTTACCTGTCAGCAAAAAGTGTGTGGGATGGAAGCACATCAAAATCGTAAGGATTTAACTTAAACTGATTTGCATTCAATTGGTGTAGAGTTCTGTAATCCTTATTTTAAGGAATTAAGTAAATTATACTTCCTTACACCTTCTAAATCTCTTGGTCTATATTAACCTAAATTCCTAGTCCAGCACTGATCGAATGGGTGTTAAGGGTAGTAATAATGTGGCTATTAGGATTAGTAATGATAGGAAGTTTATTTACTTTGTATGTTCAAATTCTCATTCTATGTTTCTGTTGTTTATCAATGAAAATATAGTTACTGATGTGGAGGATTTTAGCCGCATGTATAAATATATGCTGAGTAGTACTATGATGGCTATTAGTGTTGGGAGAATATTATCTTTTTAATTATGTTTTTCATATTTTTTTTCATATTTATAGATCTATTATTTTTCAGATTCTTTTCCATTATAGATTATTACAAGAATAGAGATTATTACATTGAATAGAGTTCCCTGTATTATACAGTAGGTCCTGTTGTTTATTTTATGTACAGTAGTATGTATATTAATCCCAAACTCCTAATTTATCCCTTCCCACCTTTTCCCTTTGGAAACCATAAATTTGTTTTCTATGTCTGTGACTCTGTTTTGTAAATAAGTTCATTTGTATGAACTTTTTTACATTACACATATGAGTGAAATCATATTACATTTGTCATTCTGACTTCATTTAGTATGATAATCTCTAGTTCCATCCATGTTGCTACAAATGGTATTATTTCTATTTTATGGCTGAGTAATATTTCAGTGTGTGTGTGCGTGTGTATGTGTGTGTGTGTGTCTGTGTGTCTGTGTGTGTGTATGTATACCACATCTTCTTTATCCATTCATCTGTCGATGGACATTTAGGTTGCTTCCACATCTTGGCTATTGTAAACAGTGCTGCTATGAACACTGGGGCGCATGTATCTTTTTGAATTAGGTTTTTGTCTTTTCCAGATATATGCCCAGGAGTGGGATTGCTGGATCCTATGGCGGCTCTATTTTCAGTTGCTTAAGGAACCTCCATACTGTTCTGCACAGTGGCTGCACCAGTCTACATGCCCAGTAACAGGGGAGGAGGGTTCCTGTTGCTCCTGCGTTTAGTACCTGTAGACTTTTAATGATGACCATTCTGACTGGTGTTTTTTGCTTTTGTTCAGAGCAAATGGCAGAACTATGGGTTGTCTGTCCTTATAAGCCTCACATATCTAAGTAATTGGTACAGTTAGGAGCCTAGCTTGTAGTTATCTAACTTTGGGTTGGAGAAGTGAGGGCAATATGACTGTTAGACAGGTTAACTGAATCTTACATAGTTGTATGTTGGCCTTGTTTTAGGAGTCTGGCAGGTTGTTGATGGCATACAAAGTATGAGATTTAGCAGGACGTAAGAGGGTTTGATTAAGCAAGCTATTTACCTGAAATGTGCATGTGCACTTATGTGTGTAATTGCTCTATGTTCTGTGACCACTGACTCAGTGACATGTTATGGTGAATGATGCTGGTAAATAATACTCAATTTAATTTCAGCTACAAGTTGCTTGACTGTGTTAAGGCCACTGATGCCCATAGCTGAGTCCCAGCACCCCCCAAAATTAAAAAATTCCAAATGCATGAAACCAGTTATGTGTGAGCATGGCCTAATTAGTCACGAGTCCATTGTGACGTCCTATTTAAGGGGAAAGAGTAGGTGCTATGGCCCCGAAGGTGAGATGGTTTAGGTGAGATGACCCTGAAGTAAGAACGAGATGCCAGATATAGTTCATTTATAGAAATCCGTATGCTTCATGGGCCAGAAATGCAGACAGGCACATTTTGGGGCAAGTTGATGGTTTCTCGTGGCTTCATTATTAAGTCCTAGTTATCAGCAATGATAAGCACGTTGACTGGAAATGATTTGACAATGTATTATGTATGATTAATACACATATGTACTATATAATATTAATCACTTCAGTTACCCCTGTAAAAACTCACAGAGGCTGGAACCTCTGTGTTCATTGAAATGTTTAATGTGTGCATTGAAATGTTTAATGTGTTATATAACATCAGTATACCGATGTACATGCTTATACACATGAGATAATTCACAATTACACATATTATGTATTATATATGATAAAGCATATGTATTATACTTATATATGTGGAAGGGCATATAATTCTCAAAGTACATGGTAATGTTAGTTTTTACGATATCAATTTTTAATACTTATATATAGCACTCAACAATAGTGTTTATGTCCCCTAAGCAAATTGTTCAGGGAATAGTTTAAGCAGAAATTCAGCTTTGGGTGCTGATGAGAGAGCTGGAGCTTCTCCCTTGAGTCTTAGGGAGAAATGTTGCTGTTTCTAACAAAGACTCATAATTTTAGGAGGTTATTTTCAATAACGCTTATCAGTGGTATGAGGACAAGAATTAGAAGAAAGTATAGAATAGATGCTAGTTGTCTGAGGATAATAAATAGGTGATCAGTGGATTGCCTTCCAATTCATGTAAGTGTTAATAGGCCCACTACTAGGAATCCAAGTAAACATTAGCTAAGAAGTCAGAATGTTATACTTTATTGTTTTGCTGTATGAAGTATTGGAACAGAGAAGATTAATACACCTCCTATTCATTGTGAATGGATCGCAGAATTGCACATGCAAATTAAAACTATCATTCTGGTTTCATGTGAGGAGGAATTTTTTTTTTTTTTTTTTTTTTTTTGCGGTACATGGGGCATCTCACTGCTGCGGCCTCTCCCGTCGCAGAGCACAGGCCCCAGACGCACAGGCTCAGCAGCCATGGCTCACAGGCCCAGCCGCTCTGCGGCATGTGGGATCTTCCCACACCGGGGCACGAACCTGTGTTCCCTGCATCGGCAGGCGGACTCTCAACCACTGTACCACCAGGGAAGCCATGAGGGGGAATATTGAAGGGTTTAGCTGGAGTATAATTTACTGGGTCTCCTAGAAGTTCAGATGAGACTACTACTAGTATTAGTAAGATTATTAATAAGAATAAAGCAACCAAGATATCCTTTATTTTGTAGTATGGATGAAATGAGATTTTGCCCATACTGGATGAGATCCCTGTTGGATTATTAGAGTCTATTTCATGAAGGAATAATAAGTAAACAACTGCTAAAGCTGCAATTAAAAATGGGAGAATAAAGTGGAAGGCGAAGTATCAGGTAAGGGTGGTTTTATCAACTGAGAATTCTCCTTTGATTCCTCTGACTACATTAGTGCCAATGTAAGGAATTGCTAAAAGGAAATTTGTAATGACTGTTTTTCCTCAAAAGGACATTTAGCCTCATGGTAAGAGGCAACCTATAAATGCTATGGCTATTAATAAAACAGTAATATGATTCTGATGTTTCATGTTTCTAAGAAGGTCTAAGATCCACAATGCAGGCCTCATGCTACATGAATAAATAAGCAGTTAAAGAATATAGACCAGTCCCTCCCATCAGGAAACTTGCACAAGCCTATTAGATAGCCTCATACACCAGAGGGCAGACAGCAGAAGCAAGAAGAACTACAACCCTGCAGTCTGTGGAATGAAAACCACATTCACAGAAAGATAGACAAGATGAAAAGGCAGAGGGCTATGTACCAGATGAAGGAACAAGATAAAACCCCAGAAAAACAACTAAATGAAGTGGAGATAGGCAACCTTCCAGAAAAAGAATTCAGAATAATGACAGTGAAGATGATCCAGGACCTTGGAAAAAGAATGGAGGCAAAGATCGAGAAGATGCAAGAAATGTTTGACAAAGCTCTAGAAGAATTAAAGAACAAACAAACAGAGA
>NC_041215.1:41104077-41104479 GCF_002837175.3 Physeter macrocephalus | reverse complement strand
GATATATTTAAAATGATGAAAGGGAAGAACCTACAACCAAGATTACTCTACCCAGCAAGGATCTCATTCAGATTCGACAGAGAAATGAAAAGCTTTACAGACAAGCAAAAGCTAAAAGAATTCAGCAACACAAAACCAGCTCTACAACAAATGCTAAAGGAACTTCTCTAAGTAGGAAACACAAGAGAATAAAAGGACCTAAAAAACATACCTAAAACAATTAAGAAAATGGTAATAGGAACATACATATTGATAATTGATAATTACCTTAAACGTGAATGGATTAAATGCTCCAACCAAAAGAGGGGTCCCAGAAAGAAAGGAGAGAGAGAAAGGACCTGAGAAAATATTTTAAGAGATTATAGTCGAAAAATTCCCTAACATGGGAAAGGAAATAGCCAC
>NC_041215.1:41103898-41104022 GCF_002837175.3 Physeter macrocephalus | reverse complement strand
AAAAACAAGACCCATATATATGTTGTCTACAAGAGAGCCACTTCAGATCTAGGGACACATACAGACTGAAAGTGAGGGGATGGAAAAAGATATTCCATGAAAATGGAAATCAAAAGAAAGCTGG
>NC_041215.1:41103197-41103886 GCF_002837175.3 Physeter macrocephalus | reverse complement strand
GATATATTTAAAATGATGAAAGGGAAGAACCTACAACCAAGATTACTCTACCCAGCAAGGATCTCATTCAGATTCGACAGAGAAATGAAAAGCTTTACAGACAAGCAAAAGCTAAAAGAATTCAGCAACACAAAACCAGCTCTACAACAAATGCTAAAGGAACTTCTCTAAGTGGGAAACACAAGAGAAGAAAAGGACCTACAAAAACAAACCCAAAACAATTAACTCAATACATAAGCACCTCAATACAACTGCTAACAGCTATAAAAGAGGAAATCGACAGTAACACAACAATAGTGGGGGACTTTAACACCTCACTTACACCAATGGACAGGCCATCCAAACAGAAAATTAAGAAGGAAACACAAGCTTTAAATGACACAATAGACCACTCAGATTTAATTGATATTTATAGGATATTCCATCTAAAAACAGCAGATTACACTTTCTCCTCAAGTGCACATGGAACATTCTCCAGGATACATCACACCTTGGGTCATAGATCAAGCCTCAGTAAATTTAAGAAAATTGAAATCATATCAAGCATCTTTTCTGACCATACGCTATGAGATTAGAAATCAATTACAGGGAAAAAAAACGCAAAAAACACAAACACATGGAGGCTGAACAATACGTTACTAAATAACCAAGAGATCACTGAAGAAATCAAAGAGGAAATCAAAAAATAC
>NC_041215.1:41101861-41102475 GCF_002837175.3 Physeter macrocephalus | reverse complement strand
AAAAAAGAAAATTACAGACCAATATCACTGATGAATATAGATGCAAAAATGCTCAACAAAATACTAGCAAACAGAATCCAACAACACATTAAAAGGATCATACACCATGATCAGGTGGGATTTATCCCAGGGATGTAAGGATTCTTCAGTATACTCAAGTCAATCAATGTGATACACCATATTAGCAAACTGAAGAAGAAAAACCATATGATCACTCAATAGATGCAGAAAAAGTTTTTGACAAAATTCAACATCCATTTATGATAAAAACTCTCCAGAAAGTGGGCAAAGAAGGGAACCTACCTCAACATAATAAAGGCCATATACAACAAACCCACAGCCAACATCATTCTCAATGGTGAAAAACTGAAAGCATTTCCTCTAAGATCAAGAATAAGACAAGGATGTCCACTCTCACCACTATAAAATACCTAGGAATAAAGCTACCAATTACCAATGGCATTTTTTACAGAACTAGAACAAAAAATCTTAAAATTTGTATGGAGACACAAAAGACCCCGAATAGCCAAGGCAGTCTTGAGGAAAAAAAAACGGAGTTGGAGAAATCAGATTCCCTGACTTCAGACTATACTACAAAGCTACAGTAATCAAGA
>NC_041215.1:41091740-41100482 GCF_002837175.3 Physeter macrocephalus | reverse complement strand
TGCCCCGGTCTGGGAGGATCCTGCATGCCGCGGAGCGGCTGGGCCCGTAAGCCATGGCCGCTGGGCCTGCGCGTCCAGAGCCTGTGCTCCACGACGGGAGAGGCCACGGTGGTGGGAGGCCCGCGTACCGCAAAAAAAAAAAAAAATTATATATATATATATATATAAAAACAGCTCATGCAGCTCAATATTAAAAAAACAAACAACCCAATCCAAACATGCACCCCAATGTTCACTGCAGCACTATTTACAATAGCCAGGACACGGAAGCAACCTAAATGCCCATCGACAGACAAATGGTTAAAGAAGATGTGGTATATATATACAATGGAATATTACTCAGCCATAAAAAGGAACAATACTGGGTCATTTGTAGAGTCATGGATGGATCTAGACACTGTCATACAGAGTGAAGTAAGTCAGAAAGAGAAAAACAAAAATCGTATATTAACACATATATGTGGAACCTAGAAAAATGGTACAGATGAACCAGTTTGCAGGGCAGAAATTGAGACACAGATGTAGAGAACAATTGTATGGACCCCAAGAGGGGAAAGCTGGGTGGGGGGTGGGAGGTGGGGGGTGGGATCAATTGGGAGATTGGGATTGACATATATACACTATACACTAATATGTATGAAATGGTTAACTAATAAGAACCTGCTGTATAAAAAAATATATAAAATAAAATTTTAAAAAAAGAATATAGAAGCTCTGTTTTCACGAAACTATCAAATAATTCATAGGTTGTTTACATCTTGTAACATATGAGTTATGGATGAGAAGACAGTTATTATACCTGATGTATAATGTATTGCTAGAAATAAACCTGTTCTGATTTGCAAAATTAAACAAATACAAAGCAAAGAATGGGCATTTCATTGTGATGAGATATTTGATGGGGCTGGTAGATCAATAAATGCACTGTTAATGATTTTGATTACTGTGTGGAATTTTCAAATGTTGGTCACTAGTGTTCTTATAGTTGAAAAACAACGATGATTTTTCACTACATTGGCATGGTTCCATTCGTGTAAGAATAATGACATACATCATATTTTAAGTACTATTTTTGTTGTTAGTTTTATAAGGTTTTTCTTCAAAACCTTCACAGATTTGTAGTGTGTTTGGATTTATTTCCATGGTAGAACTGGTTGTATTATTGCAATGAATTTTGATGGATCATTTTTGGGCTTAATGGTTTTTTAAATGTATTTAGGGTGACTGTTAATAGTTTTTTGGTTATGCAACAGCTATGGCTACAAAGCAGTATCCTGAGATTTCAGTTCCTAATAAAATTATCTTAGGTATACTTCTTTTATGTTGTTATGGAAATACTAATTAAAACTGCAGTATAATATTTACTCACATTCACTAAATGATTATAATCAAGAACCAATAAAAATATTAGCAACAATGTTGAGAAATTGGGACCCTTATGGTTTGCTTGTGGAAATGGAAAATGGTACAGACTATATGTACAACAGTTTGGCATTTTCTCAAAAAGATGAAAATATAATTACCATTTATTTCAAAAACTCCAATCCTAGATATATACCTCAATGAACTGAAAACAGGTGTTCAAACAAGAACTGGTACACAAATATTCATAGCAACATTATTCACAATAGCCCAAAAGGTAGAAACCATTCAAAAGTCCATCAGTGGATGAATGGATATGCAAAATAGGGTAAATTCAAAGACTTCCATTTTTCTGCTATATAAAAAATAAAGTGGGGCTTCCCTGGTGGCGCAGTGGTTAAGAATCTGCCTGCCAATGCAGGGAACACGGGTTCAAGCCCTGGTCTGGGAAGATCCCACATGCCGCGGAGCAACTAAGCCCGTGAGCCACAACTACTGAGCCTGCACGCCTGGAGCCTGTGCTCCGCAATGGGAGAGGCCGTGACAGTGAGAGGCCCGCGCACCACGATGAAGAGTGGCCCCTGCTCGCCACAACTGGAGAAAGCCTTCGCACAGAAACAAAGACCAACACAGCCAAAAATAAAAATAAATAAATATTTAAAAATTAAAAATAAATAAATAAAGTGAAATGGTGCAGCTGCTGTGGAAAACATTATAGCAAAAACTTAAACTTGAAATTAACATATGATATGTCAATTCCACTTCAGGGTGTATACCCAGAAGGTTTGAAAGCAGGGACTGAAACACATATTTGTACACTCATATCCATACCAGTACTATTCATACTGGTCAAAGATGGAAGGAATCCAAGTGTCCATGGATAGATGATTCCATAAACAAGTTGTGGTATATACACAATGGAATACGATTCAACCTTTAAAACTAAGGTAGTTCTGACACGTGCTACAATGTGGATGAACCTTAAAGTCATTATGTTAACTGAAACAAACCAGACCAAAAAGGTACAAACATGCTATGCTTCCACTAGTATGAGATATCCAAATAAGTCAAATTCAAAGAAAGACAGTAGAATGTGATTCCCAGGGGTTGAAGAGAGTTGGTGTTTAATGGATGTAAATGTGGTTAATGTCATAGAACTATATACTTAAAGTGGTTTAAATGGTAAACATTATGTTGTATGGATTTAATCACAATAACAAATATGAATGAAGTACTGATACATGCTACTACATGAATGAACACTGAAAACATCCTAGGAGAAATAAGCCATACAGCAAAGACCACCCAGATCGTATTCATTTACGCACTTTAAATCCATCAAGGTTTTATAAATAAGGGAAAGTCTCAAGAACAGGTCCAGAAAAAGTAAACTGGATCAGAATAGAAAACCACATTTCCATATAGTTGGGGCAAGTGGTGAAAGTTGAACAGGGCCTGTGGATGGGATTATAAAGTGAAAACCATAATAATTCCTCATTTGGCAGTGGTCCACTGGGAGAGTGTCTCTGTTTGAGGTCGAACACACTGGAGGTTTTCATTTAGATTGGCAGATGTGGAAAATCAATGATGACTGAGGAATCTGAGCTTAGAGGTAAAGTGTACATTGTACTGCTACTGCAAGTTTTCTGTATCTCTGAAATTACTAGAAAGTAAATAACTTTTCCAGACAACCATGTCAATACCGCACCTGAAAAGTAGAAAAAGACATCAAACTTCATTATAAGGGCCAAGCCCTAGCCAGATCCATTTCCCCCAAAATGATGAAGCTCATTGCTATATACATATACAACATATATGTACTATTAAAAAAGAATCCTTTGAGATGAGATGATGTATGTTAACTAATTGTATTGTGGTAATCATTTCACAATATATGTATGTCAAATCATAGGTCAATTATATCTCAATAAAACTGGAAAAAGTTACATCGGCTTTACAATAATGTCTTTGAAATATACATATATATAGATAGATAGAGATCTATATATCTATATATGTATATATATAGATATAGGACCAAAATAAAATGGAAATACAACTTAGCAAAACTTACAGGATGCAACAAAAACAGCTGTAATTAAGAAGTTTATCATTATAAACACCTACAATAAGAAAAAAAGATCAGAAACAATCTAACTTTACCCTTAAAAGAACTAGAAAAAAAAGCAAAAAACTAAGCACATAAGTAACAAAAAGAATGAAATATCAGAGCAGATATTAATAGAGACCATGAAAACAATAGAAAACATCCATGCAAAGTGTGCTTTTTTTAAAAAGATAAGCAAAATTGACAAACTTTTATCTATACTAAGAATAAAAGAGAATACTCAAATACACAAAATCAGAAATGAATGATGAGAAACTGCAACTGATACAACAGAAACACAACATCATAAGTGACAAATATGAATAAGTATATTCCAACAAATTGGATAAACTAGAAGAAATAAACAAATTCCTAGAAACCTACCAAGACTGAATCAAAACAAAATAGAAAATCTAAACAGATCAGTGATGAGTGAAGAGACTGTATCATTAATCAAAAACCTACCAACAGAAAAAGGTAAAGATGAGATGGCTTCACTGGGAAATTCTACCAAACACTTAAATAAGAATTAATACAAATCTATCACAAAGTCTTCCAAAAACATGAAGGGGAGGAACATTCCCGAACTCATTTTATGGGTCCAACGTAACTTTGATACCAAACCTACATAAGAACACTACCAGAAAAAAAACAAAAAAAACAAAAAACTGGGAAGTATCCCTGATGAATATAAATGCAAAAATTCTCAACAAAATACTAGCAAACCAAATTCAATGGTATACAAAAAGGATCATACACCATGACCAAGTGGGATTTATCCCTGGGGTGCAAGGATGGTTCAATGTAAATTAAATAAAATATGTAAATTAAAATATGTGATGCACCACATTAATTGACTAAAACATAAAAATCATATGGTAATCTCAATAGACACAGAAAAGGCACTTGACAAACTGAACATCCTTCCAAAATTGGTTTAGAAAAATGTACCTCAACATAATAAAGGTCATAAAGAACAAATTCACAAACATTATTCTCAATGGTGAAATTCTGAAAGATTTTCTGCTAAAAATAGGAAAAAAAACAAGCATGTCAACTCTCATCGCTCCTTTTCAATACAGTGCTGGAAGTCCTAGCCATTTCAATTAGGCAAGAAAAGGAAATAAAAGAAATCCAAATTGGAAAGGATGAAGTAAAACTGTCTCTGTTTGCATTTAATATCATCTTATATATGAAAAATCCTAAAGATTCCACCAAAAAACCATTATATCTAATAAACAAATTTAGTCAAGTTGCAGGATACAAAATCAACGTAGAAAAAACAGCTGTGTTTTATTTTATTTATTTATTTATTTTTGGCTGAGTTGGTTCTTCATTGATGCATACAGGCTTTCTCTAGTTGCTGTGAGCAGGGGCTGCTCTTCATTGCGGAGCGCAGGCTTCTCATTGCAGTGTTTTCTCTTGCTGCGGAGCACAGGCTCTAGGCATGTTGGCTTCAGTAGTTGCAGCATGCAGGCTCAGAAGTTGCGGCACATGGGCCCTAGAGTGCATGGGCTTCAGTAGTTGCAGTGCGTGGGCTCAGTAGTTGTGGCTCATGGGCTCTAGAGTGCAGGCTCAGTAGTTGTGGTGCACAGGCTTAGTTGCTCTGTGGCATGTGGGATTTTCCCAGACCAGGGATTAAACCTGTGTCCCCTGCATTGGCAGGCAGATTCTTAACCACTGTGCCACCAGGGTAATACCAACAGCTGTGTTTTAATATACTAACCACAAACAATTTGAAAAAAGAAGTAAGGAACACAATCATATTTACAATGGCCTCAAAAATAAATAAAACACTTAGGAATAAATTAAACCAAGTAGGTGAAAGATCTATAAAACTACAATACCTTGATGAAAGAAACTTAAGAAGATACAAATAAATGGAAAGAGTTCTCGTGATCGTGGATTGGAAGAATTAATATTGATAAAATGTCCATACTATACAAAGTCATCTATAGATTCAATGCAATTCCTATCAAAATTCCAGTGACTTTTGCACAGAAATAAAGACCACCACCCTAAAAGCTGTATGAAACCACAAAATACACCTAACAGCAAAATCAATCTGGAGAAAAAAGAACAAATCTATATGTATCACAATTCCTGATTTCAAACTTTATTACAAAGCTATAGTAATCAAAACAGTATGATACTGGCAAAAAATAGAGACATAGACAAATGGAACAGAATCAAGAGCCCTGAAATAAACCAGCTCATACATGGTCAACAAATATTTGACAAGGGAGCCAAGAGATGCAATGGTAAAAGAATAGTTTCTTCAATAAATTGTGCTCGAAAAACTGGATAACTACAAGCAGAAGAATGAAATAAACTGCTTTCTTCTACCACTCACAAAAATTAACCCAAAATGGACTAAAGGCTTAAATGTAAGACCCCAAACTATTACTTCTTCTGTTACTTGAAGAAAATCTAAGGAATAAATTCCTTGATATTGGGGTTTTTTTTAATTAACATCTTTATTGGAGTATAGTTGCTTTACAATGGTGTGTTAGTTTCTGCTTTATAACAAAGTGAATCAGCTATACGTATACATATATCCCCATATCTCCTCCCTCTTCCATCTTTGATACTGGTTTTGACAAAGACTTTTTGGATATTTGTACCAAGGGTGCAAGTGACAAAAGCCAAAATAAACAAGTGGAACTTGCTTCAAATGAAATAAAAACTAAAATAACAAACAAGCAAAAACACTAAACTAAAAAACAACACTTCTACATAGCAAAATAAACAATCAGCAAATACAAAGGAAACCTAAAGAATGGGAGAACATATGTGGAAACCATCTTTCTGATAAGGGCTTTATCCAAAATATATAAAGAATATATAAAGCTCAATGGCTAAAAAAATAAAAAATAAAAATCTGGGATAAAGACTTGAATAGACATTTCTCCAAAGAAGACATCCAAACGACAAACAGGTACGTGAAAAGATGCTCATCTAAATATCAGGGAAATGCGAATCAAAACCACAATGAGATATCACTTCATACCTGCTAGAATGGTTATGTGAAGAAAAAAAAAGGGCAACTCTTATGTACTTTTGGTGGAAGTGTAAACTGGTACAATCGTAGGAATCAAAAAGAATGGAATTGGAGCCTTATCTTACATCACTCACACAATTTAACTCAAAATGGATTAAATATTTAAATGTAGGACTTGAAACAATAAAAATCCTAAAAGAAAATATAGGAGAAAAGCTCCTTGACTTTGGTCTTGGCAATAATTATTTTTCGCCTATGACCCCAAAATAACAGGCAACAAAAGGAGAAATAAACAAGTGGGACTATGTCAACCCAAAAAACTTCTGTACAGTAAAAGAAATAATCCAAACAATGAAAAGGCAACATATGGAATGGGAGAAAATATTAACAAACCGTCTAATCATAAATGGTAATTACCAAAGTATATAAATAAATCACACAACAGCAAACAAACAAAAACAAATAATCTGATTAAAAATGGTTAAAAGATCTGATTAGACACTTTTCAAAAAAAAAAATTCAAATGTCCAACAGGTACATGAAAAGGTGTTCGGCATCATTCATCATTACAGAAATGCAAATCAAAACTGTAATGAGATACCACCTCACACCTGTTAGAATGGCTACAGTCAAAGAGACAAGAGATTACAATTGTTTGCAAGGATGTGGACAGAAGGAAATCCTTTATGGTGAAAACGTAAACTACTACAGGCACTGTGAAAAACAGTATGGAGGTTCCTCAAAAAATTAAAAGTAGTCATTTTGTTGTCCCAGTACCATTTGTTGACAAGACTATCATTTGCCCATTGAGTATGCGTGACTCCCTTCTCAAATATTAGTTGACTTTATATGCAGGAGTTTATTTCTGGGCTCTCTATTCTGTTCCACTGACTATGTGACTATTTTCTTGCCAGTACCATACTGTCTTAATTACTGTATCTCTGTAATATAGTTTTAAATCAGGAAGTCTGATGCCTCCCAACTTGTCCTTTCTCAGAGGATTGCTTTGGTTATTTGGGGTCTTTCGTTTGACAAAGTTTAAGATTTTTTTTCTATATCTGTGAAAAATGTCATTAGAATTTTGATAGAGATTTAATTGAATCTATAGATGTGTAGTATGGACATCTGAATGATATTAATTCTTCTGATCCATGGGCACAGTATATCTTTCTATTTTATTTTCTCTTTTTCAATTTCTTTCATCAAAATCTTCAAGTGTTCATTGTACAATTATTTCCCTTCCTTGGTTAAATTTATTCCTAACTATTTTATTGGTTTTGATGCTATTGTGAATGGAGAAAGAATAGTGTCTTCAACAAATGCTGTTGGGAAAATTGGAAAACCACATGCAGAAAAATGAAATTAGACCCTTATCTTATAGCACTCACAAATATTAATCAAAATGGATTAGAGACAAACATAAGGACTGATACCCTAAAACTCCTAGAAGGAAACATAGAGAAGAAGTGCCTTAACATTGGTCTTGGCAATGATTGTTCTGGATATGACCCTAAAAGCATAAGCAACAAAGGTAAAAAATCAGTAAGTGGATCTACATCTACCTAAAAAGCTTTTGCACAGCAAAAGAAACAATCAACAAAATGTTAAGGGAGAATACAGAAAAAGGAGAATATGTTCTCAAAGCATATATTGGATAAAAGGTTAGTATCCAAAATCTGTTTCTATTGAACTCATACAACTCAATAGCAAAAACAGGAAACAAAATCCAATTTAAAAATGGGCAGTAGAATTGAATACATACTTTCCCAAAGAAGACTTCTAAACGGTCAACAAGTACATGAAAAGATGCTCAACATCCCTAAAAAGTAGGGAAATACAAATAAAAACCACAATGAGGTATCATCTCACAGCTTTAGAATTACTATTATCAAGAAGAAAAGAGATAAGCATTGGTGAGAGTATGGAAAAAAGGGAACCCTTGTGCACTGCTGGTGGGGATATAAATAGTTTAGTCACTATGGAAAAACTGTAGAGGTTGCTCAAAAAATTAAATATAGGACCATATGCTGCAGCAATACCACATCCTGGTATATAGCAAAAGTAAATAAAAGCAAGGTATCAAAAATATATCTGGGGCTTCCCTGGTGGCACAGTGGTTGAGAGTCCGCCTGCCGATGCAGGGGACACGGGTTCATGCCCCGGTCCGGGAAGATCCCACATGCCGCGGAGCGGCTAGTCCCGTGAGCCATGGCCACTGAGCCTGCGCGTCCGGAGCCTGTGCTCCGCAACAGGAGAGGCCACAACAGTGAGA
>NC_041215.1:41088409-41091730 GCF_002837175.3 Physeter macrocephalus | reverse complement strand
GCCGCGGAGCGGCTAGCCCCGTGAGCCATGGCCACTGAGCCTGCGCGTCCGGAGCCTGTGCTCCGCAACAGGAGAGGCCACAACAGTGAGAGGCCCGCGCACCGTAAAAAAATAAAAAATATATCTGCACTCACATGTTTATTGCATCATTATTCACAACAGAGGAATCAATAAATAAGATGTGGTATTTACATACAATGGTATATTATTCAGCCTTAAGAAAGAAGGCAAAAAAAAAAAGAAAGAAAGAAGAAAACCCTGCCATTTGAGACATCATGCATGAGCCTTGAGGGCATTATACTTAGTGAGATAAGCCAGACAAAGACAAATATTGTATATTACCTATATATGGACTCTAAAACCAAACCCTTAGCAACAGAGAGTAGAATGGTGGTTACCAGGGGGTGAGGAGGTGGAGAAATTGGGGAGATGTTGTTAAAAGGCACAAACTTGATACTAGAAGGTGAATAAGTTACGTAGACCTAACACACAGCACAGTGATCACAAACGACAATACTGTTTTATATATCTCAAAATTGCTAAGGTACTGGACCATAAATGTTCTCACCAAAAATAAATTATAATTATGGGATGTGATATAGATGTTAAGTAAAGCTATGGTAGTAATCAGATTGCAGCATATAAATGGTTCAGATCACACTGTAAACTTTAAAAAAATTAAAAGTAGAACTGTATAACCTTATATGTAAGTGTATTCTAAAAGAGCCAAACTCAGAGAAACAAGAGAATAGAACGGTTGTTGCCAGGGCCTGGGAAGTGAGGAAAATGAGGAGATGGTGGTCAGAGAGTATAAACTTCCAGTTATAAGATGAATACTTTGGGGGAAATCCAACGTACATCATGGTGACTATAGTTAACAAAACTATTATATTCTTAAAAGGTGCTAAGAACGTAGATCTCAAATGTTCTCATCACACAAAAAATAAATAGTTAAATAACCTATGGTCATTGTTTCACAATATACAGGTTTATCAAATAACTATGTTGTACACTTTAAGCTGACAAAGTGTTATGCTAATTGTATCTCAATAAAGCCAGAAAAAATATTTCAAGATGGTGACAGCAGAGCATGAAAACAAGCACAGGCTTTTCTGAGCAAAGGACCCTGTGTGACAGCAAAAGTGTCACACCTGTGGGGCTGGCCCTTACTGAACCTGCAAAGACACACTTAAAACCTGCCCCCTTGTCCCCATCTCCACGGCTAGCAATCTGCCTGAGCTCCCAGCTGGTTCACTATGGCAATCTCCTAAACGGTCCCCTGATTCTCCTTTTGCCCCTTCAGACCATTTGTGGGACAGCAGCCAGAGTAAGTCAGATGATGTCCCTCCTCTGCTTGAAACCCTTCCCTGGCATTTCACCCAGAGTAAAAGCCAAAGTCCTTTCAATGGCTGACAAGCCTGTTCACAACCCCCAGGACTCTCTCCCTCGCTCACTTAACTTCAAACACACAGCATTCCTGACCGTCCTCAAAAGAGCCAGGCATGTCCCTTCCTTGTGGCATGTTCCCTTCCTCTTCACTCTGCTTGGAATCTCTTTGCCACCGGTGACACTCTGCATGTCCTCCCTCACAGCCTTTAAGTCTTCCTCATTGACAAATATTACAGAGCACAGACTACGTGCCAGACTCTATTCAAGGCATAGATGGTTGCACCCAGCATCCCTCTGATCACTGCTGAGGTGGAGCATCGTGTCATAAACTCGCAATCAATTTTATAGCTATTTTTCTGGAAAAATAAATAGGTAATATGGGAGCGTGGGAATCTTTCAGCCATGAACCCAAAAAATTAATATAAACGTTATAACTGTCAGGGATGTGGAGCACAGCTTCCCACTCCATAAACATGGGCTGTGTGTAGTGACATCCTTCCAAAAGGTATAGACAGAACGGACTGGGGGAAAGAGGAACTTTATAGTGGAGGAACCTGACAAGCCCTCCTTCAGCCAGGGGACCAGGGTCACATCAACAGTAAAAAGCCACAGGGACTTCCCTGGTGGCGCAGTGGTTAAGAATCCGCCTGCCAATGCAGGGGACACGGGTTCAAGCCCTGGTCCGGGAAGATCCCACATGCTGCGGAGCAACTGAGCCCGTGCGCCACAACTACTGAGTCTGCGCCCTAGAGCCTGCGAGCCACAACTACTGAGCCCGTGAGCCACAACTACTGAGCCCGCATGCCACAACTACTGAAGCCCGTGCGCCTAGAGCCCATGCTCTGCAACAAGAGAAGCCACCGTAATGAGAAGCCCGCGCACTGCAATGAATAGCCCCCACTCGCCACAACTAGAGAAAGCCCGCACACAGCAACGAAGACACAACACAGCCAAAAAATAAATAAAAATTTAAAAATTTTTTAAAGAAAGGAATAAGCCACCCTCAGAGCTTTTGTCCTGTATATGGATTGTTGTGAACTACTTTTACCCTCTGTGGTTTTCCCCTCCAAAAACACAAAGCCCCAGGCTAATCACGAGGGAGACACCAGGTAAAATTCATGCTACAAAATTCCTGGCAAGCACCCTTGAAAATGGTCTACATCATCAAAAACAAGGGATGTCTCAGAGACTCTAACAATGGAGACATGACCACTAAACACAGTGAGCTATCCTAGATGAGATCCTAGAGAAGAACGTAAAACTAAGAACTTTGAAAAAAGAGTGGACTGTAGTTAATAGTTGCATATCAATATTGGTTCATTAGTTATAACCATGTACCCTAATTATTGGAGATGGTATTAAAATAGGAAACTCAGGCAGGGCTATTTGTGGAATTCTGCACTCTCTTTGCAAAAATTTTCTTTCTTTCTTTCTTTCTTTTTTTGACTGCACAGGGTCTTAGTTACAGCACGCAGAATCTTCATTGCGGCACTTGGGATCTTTTTTTAGTTGTGGCATGCGACCTTCTTAGTTGTGGCATTTGGGCTTCTTAGTTGCAGCATGCGGGCTCTTAGTCGTGGCATGCGGGATCTAGTTCCTTGACCAGAGACTGAACTCGTGCCCCCTGCACCGGGAGCACAAAGTCTTACCTACCGGACCACCAGGAAGTCCCACAAAATTTTTATAAATCTGAAAGTATTTTAAATTAAAATATATTAATCAATACATCAAATTTTTACATTTTTCTAAGACTTTATCTATTGTCCTACTAGTAATTACTATAACTTTCCACTGTCACCTAGTTTTATAGTTTTATTTTTTAATTGGATTCATGACACAGTAAAGTAGATAACCCAGGATAACACATAATTTCCTATAGCACCCATATAGCACATTTTTTTTTTTTTTTTTTTTTTTTTTTTTTTTTGTTAT
>NC_041215.1:41083939-41088087 GCF_002837175.3 Physeter macrocephalus | reverse complement strand
TACGGCTGAGGGTTCAGGCTCCGGACGCGCAGGCTCAGCGGCCATGGCTCACGGGCCCAGCCGCTCCGCGGCACGTGGGATCCTCCCGGACCGGGGCGCGAACCCGGTTCCCCTGCATCGGCAGGCGGACGCGCAACCACTGCGCCACCAGGGAAGCCCCATATAGCACATTTTATATTAAATTATTAATGCACATGTGGATAATAATTTATTATACACTATGTTATTTAGAAGTATTCTTGGTTGTTGTTGTTTTACTGGAGTGGCTATGTCCTGGGTTCACTCTCTAAAAAGCCTGTCACCATAGATGTAGGTCAGGATTCAGACTGACGTGAGTCTATTTCACTTCATGACTGAACATACTCAACAGGTCAGTTTATAAAATAAAAATAAAATGATTAATGATTCATTGTGACTGGCTTGTTTTAATTTTGTTTCCATGTTTACATTTCAAGACTAATAGCACAAAATCAACTATTTGTCAACTCAAATACCAGTTTAGAATAATGAGAAAAGTTGTGACCACAAAGATTCAATTTATCATCATGATTTTTTCTAATCCAAAATGTTTAAAAAATATTCAAACTCATCAGTTCCTAGGTGACAGGAGAAAGTGACAAAATCAGAGGACCAACAATGGCAAATTATCTTGCAAGTGATTTCAGATGCTGCTACATTTTGTGCCAGAAATAAGTTGACTCTTAGAAGATCAGATGGAATTACTGGAAGCTCAAACACTGGAATATTTCCTTTTCTTTTTTTTTAATACTTATTTTATTATTTATTTATTTTTTGGCTGCGTTGGGTCTCAGTTGCAGCACACAGGATCTTCACTGAGGCATGCGGGCTCTTCATTGCAGTACACGGGCTTCTCTCTAGTTGTGGTGTGTGGGTTTTCTCTCTCTACTTGTGGTGCGCAGGCTCCAGGGCACATGGACTCTGTAGTTTGCAGCACACAGGCTCTCTAGTTGAGGGGCACGAGCTCAGTAGTTGTGGTGCAAGGGCTTAGTTGCCCCACAGCACGTGGGATCTTAGCTCCCTGACCAGGGCTTGAACCTGTGTCCCCTGCATCGTAAGGCAGATTCTTTACCACTGGACCACCATGGTCCAGTGGTAAAGAATAACATGTTGGACTTCCCTGATGGCGCAGTGGTTAAGAATCTGCCTGCCAATGCAGGGGACACGGGTTTGAGCCCTGGTCAGGGAAGATCCCACATGACGCGGAACAGCTAAGGCCATGCGCCACAACTTCTGGGTCCGCGTGCCACAGCTACTGAAGCCTGCACGCCTACAGCCCGCGCTCTGCAGCTAGAGAAGCCACCGCAATGGGAAGCCTACGCACCGCAACCAAGAGTAGCCCCTGCTCGCCTCAACACGAGAAAGCCCACACACAGCAACAAAGACTTAACGCAGCCAAAACTAAATAAATAAATAAATTTATTTTAAAAAAGAATTACGGGGCTTCCCTGGTGGCACAGTGGTTGCGCGTCCGCCTGCCGATGCAGGGGAACCGGGTTCGCGCCCCGGTCTGGGAGGATCCCACATGCCGCGGAGCGGCTGGGCCCGTGAGCCATGGCCGCTGAGCCTGCGTGTCTGGAGGCTGTGCTCCGCAACGGGAGAGGCCACGGCAGAGGGAGGCCCACATACCACAAAAAAAAAAAAAAAAAAAAAGAATTACATGTTATTACAATGTCCATCCATATAGTTAGCAATGTAAGTCAAGATAAAGAGTGATCTGTTCCTGTATGTGTACCACAATTCAAAAGAAACACATAGTGCTCCTAAGAAATCAGGTTAGATATTAAATAGAGTTGAAAATATAAAAAGCAAATACTTTTCCTTGCTTTGATTGTACAAAAGAAGTGGCCCATGTTAAACAAACACGTCACCTGATAAGGTATGTTCATTTTAAGAACACTTCCATCTTTCTCAAACAACTGAAAATAGAGTTGCCATATGATCCTGCAATCCCACTTCTGAGCATAAATCCAGACAAAACTATAATTCAAAAAGATATATGTACCCCTATTCACAGCAGCACTATTCACAATAGCCAAGACGTGGAAACCACCTAAGTGTCCATGGACGGAAGAATGGATAAAGAAGATGTGGTACATATATACAACAGAATATTATTCAGCCATTAAAAAGAATGAAAAAATGCAATTTGTAGCAACATGGATGAATCTAGAGATTATCATACTAAGTGAAGTAAGTGGAATCTAAAATACAACACAAATGAACTTATCTATGAAACAGAAACAGACTCACAGACATAGAGAACAGACTTGTGGTTGCCAAATGGAGAGGAGGGTGGAGGAGGGATGGATTGGGAGTTTGGGGTTAGCAGATGCAAACTATTATATAGAGAATGGATAAACAACAAGGTCCTACTGTATAGCACAGGGAACTATATTCAATATCCTGTAATAAACCATAATGGAAAAGAATATAAAGAGAACGTCTATATATGTATAACTGAGTCACTTTGCTGTACAGCAGAAACTAACACAACATTGTAAATTAACTATACTTCAATTTAAAAAAAAAAGAACACTTCCATCACCACAGAAGAAAGATGTATTGATTGTATTGAAATAAAAGAAAAAATTGATATGCTGCAACTTACGTAATTATTAGTAAATTGGAAAAAGATAATGTTGGCTTAAAAATGCTCATCGTCGCAGATATTTTACATGAGTGACTCTGGCAGTTGTACAAAGTGGTAGAAGCCATTGTTCCTCAATAGTATATGATTATGGCAAATGTGTTCAGCTCATAATCTTAAGAGAAAAAATTTCTGCTCCTATAAATTAAATCATGATAACCTTTAAAATATTGTACAATTTCTTTTTTTTTTTTTTGGAAGCCCCCGCAGCTTGTGGAATCTTAGTTCCCCAACCATGGACTGAATCTTGGCCACGGCAGTGAAAGCATGGAGTCCTAACCACTGGACTGTCAGGGAACTCCCAAAATACTGTACAATTTACAAACATGTTTTGCAAATTCAGTGAGTAGATTAGATATTTTCACATCTGTTCTAAAAAGCACTTAAACACTGATAAGAATGCCCAATGGGCATCAAGATCAAATGCAATCAGCTACCGTTCCATGCAAATTAATGACATTGAGCAAATGTTAATATATGTGTCCACTTATTCAAAGCATATATTAGTATATGATACAAAACAAAGTCAAATACTGTATGATTATAATATTTAAAATAAAATCCTATTAGGAAATGCAACGTGGTGAAATCAGAAGCATCTCTGTATAAATATATTACAAATATTTATGCAGGATTCATGATGGGATGATACTGTGAACCAAGTGGAAATTTATAAGAAAGCCCTCCATGGAAAAATCCTGACTCTATATAAAATGCATGCTTGTTAGAAGGCCTTTCCCTTTGTTTACAATGAGGGAAAACACCTTTGAAATATGTTAGAAACTTACTGACATAAAAATTAAACAAAAAGGAAAAGTAAAGAAATGGGGAATGAAGAATCTACAAATAAAAATATCGATTCTTTGTTCTAGTTCTGTAAAAAATGCCAGTGGTAGTTTGATAGGGATTGCATTGAATCTGTAGATTGCTTTGGGTAGTAGAGTCATTTTCACAATGTTGATTCTTCCAATCCAAGAACATGGTATATCTCTCCATCTATTTGTATCATCTTTCATTTCTTTCATCAGTGTCTTATACTTTTCTGCATACAGGTCTTTTGTCTCCTTAGGTAGGTTTATTCCTAGATATTTTATTCTTTTTGTTGCAATGGTAAATGGAAGTGTTTTCTTAATTTCACTCTCAGATTTTGCATCATTGGTGTATAAGAATGCCAGAGACTTCTGTGCATTAATTTTGTATCCTGCTACTTTAACAAATCCAGTGATTAGCTCTAGTAGTTTTCTGGTAGCATCTTTAGGATTCTCTTTGTATAGTATCATGTCATCTGCAAACAGTGACAGCTTTACTTCTTCTTTTCCGATTTGGATTCCTTTTATTTCTTTTTCTTCTCTGATTGCTGTGGCTAGAACTTCCAAAACTATGTTGAATAAGAGTGGTGAGAGTGGGCAACCTTGTCTTGTTCCTGATCTTAGTGGAAATGGTTTCAGTTTTTCACCATTGAGAACAATGCTGGCTGTAG
>NC_041215.1:41075542-41082669 GCF_002837175.3 Physeter macrocephalus | reverse complement strand
GACGAAGTGAGAGAGTGGCATGGACATATATACACTACCAAACGTAAAATAGATAGCTAGTGGGAAGCAGCCGCATAGCACAGGGAGATCAGCTCGGTGCTTTGTGACCACCTAGAGGGGTGGGATAGGGAGGGTGGGAGGGAGGGAGACGCAAGAGGGAAGAGATATGGGAACATGTGTATATGTATAACTGATTCACTTTGTTGTAAGCAAAAACTAACACACCATTGTAAAGCAATTATACTCCAATAAAGACGTTAAATATATATATAGATAGATAGATTTTTTTTTTTTTTTTTTAATCTTTTGGCCATGCTACACAGCATGTGGAATCCTAGTTCCCCGACCAGGAATGGAACCCGCACCCCGTGCAGTGGCAGCACAGAGTCTTAACCACTGGACCACCAGGGAAGTCCCAAAAATATCAATTCTTATGGGAAAGGAGCTTATGATAAAAAATAAGATTATAGATATCCTAATTTACCATTGAGATATACAAAATTAATCTAAATGCCTTGAGATTTTGAATTTACTAGGAGAAAGTTTATTTGCAATGAAAGTATCTACAAAAAGCACCCATTGTCTTGGCTCTTAAATATGCTAAAGTTTTAAGTTTTAATATATTTCATCTTAAATTGTCTTAAGTAGTATGCAATAGCTAGTACTTTAAAAATCAAAGCTGTATGTGGATCTTCTAAAAGTGAGTCACAATATTTTCATTATATCTTTATAAGTTATTATTTAACACTTCTAGTCACATTGGAAACCTGCCAAAGATGTTTCAATGACCTAATATTTACAAATATCTAAGATGGTCACTGTGTTAAGAGAAACCGTCAAGCATGGCAACATCTTAATCTGGAAACAAGGTAAGTTAAGAAGTATATTTTAAATATATTTTAGATAATTTGTGTTCCTTTAAAGCCAGGAACGTAAAACTATAGAAAATTCTGAATTGGGGGCTCCTCTGGTAGCGCAGTGGTTAAGAATCCTCCTGCCAATGCAGGGGACACGGGTTCAAGCCCTGGTCCAGGAAGATCCCACAACTGCTGAGCCCACGTGCCACAGAAGTGGGCGGCCCTCTGAGACTGGGTCCAGGCGCTGTGATGCTCTGGTTTTCTCACTTGGGGTTCTCTGGGCATCGGCCAGGAGGAGGGCTGAGGCCACGCACAGCCCAGGCTGACAGTCCCGCCTGGGGGAACCCAGAGGAAGGGGACATGTGCAGGGTACACATATGAAGCCCGGGACTGCCCTTTCTGGGTTATGTTCCCACCCCTGGGGCCCATCATTGTTGCTGCCCTGGGCCATGCACCTGTTGCCACGGCCAGGGCGTGGGGTTCTGAAATCGTGGCTCCAGTGGGATGGAGTGGCAGGGACGGTGGGAGAGGGCCAGGCTCCCCGACCCTGGAGAAGCGGGCAGTCGAGGAGAGGCAGCGGGGTGCCGGGCTTTGGTGCAGGACTTAAACGTGGGCTCTTTGCCTGTAATTCCGGCAGAGCCCAGCAGAGGGAGGTGTAGTGATCTGCTGGGAACTTGCGGGGTCCTCCCCATAGACACGGCTCAGGAAGCCACATGTATCCATCCCGGCTGGGACAGCTCTGTTGGTGGCAACCTGGGGTGAGTGGCCAGGAAGGGGAGAGTGAGAGAAGGTGGGCTCCCTTGCCTGTAGCACCACCCAGCCCGGCCAGCCCGCCCTGGGCAATGCGGCAGGCAGGCTGAGAGCCCCAGATTCGCCATTCTCCTGCCCGGTCCAGTCCCCGCTTACATTTTCCCCAGAGAGAGGCATTTCCTGGTTCCCTGCTCACCGTCTCAGCAGCTGGGCATTCTGCAAAATCTCTAGAAAATACCCGCAGTAGATTTGTGAGACTCTTTTTTTTTTTTTTTGGCCACACCGCCCAGCATGTGGGATCTCAGTTCCCTGACCAGGGATCAAACCCACGTCCCCTGCAGTGGAAGCGTGGAGTCTTAACCACTGGACCGCTAGGGAAGTCCCTTGTGAAACTCTTTAAAATGCCTTTACAAAGTGCCCAGGATACGAGCAGCGAGTCAAGGTTGTGGGTGTCCTGCCAAGGTTCAGTGCTGACCCTGCAGAGAGGCCTGGATTTAAAACCCAACCTACCATTACTGTGTGTGCCTGGGCCAATTGCTTGACTTCTCTGTGCTTCCGTTTCTCCCTCGAAAACGAAGATCGTGATAGTACCTGCCTCAAAAGACTGATGTGAGGAATAAATAAAATAGTACGTTCTAGCATACTCGGCACATGATCTAGTACATAACAAGCACTTGACAAATAGTATTATATTATTATGCCCCCAACACAAACCCATACATTCAATCATCTGACTGCACATAAATCAGTCTTCCAGACACTTGCAGCTGCCCCTTGAGGCATCAGTAACGGGTAGAATTCAGTGCTTTGTGGGCTCCCCGTCTTCTTAAGCAAGAGTGAGCAAACTTTTCGTATTGACCTGAGGTCAAGAGAACATCAATCAGTGTAATTAGTTAATTCAATAATGGCTTAACTTGGGAATGCCCTGACGGTCCAGTGGTTAGGACTCCGTGCTTTCACTGCTAAGGGCCTGGGTTCCATCCCTGATCTGGGAAATAAGATCTCAGAAGCCGTGTGGCACAGCCAAAAACAAAAAACCAAAAAAAAAGTAAATAATGACTTGACTCTGTTTGGCTGTTGAGGAGTTTTGGAGGGCTTCATTCTTTTTTAGTTGAAATTGATTGACAATATTATGTTTAGCTTCAGGTCTACTGAGGGGTTATTTCTTGGTTCTCACTTGTGTTTGAGACGCGAAACTGTGAAGTAAACGCCTTGTGGACAAGCAAGGACAGCGTCTGCCTCTGGGACGTGCGTGTGAGCAGATGCGGCTGTGCAGGTCCACACGTACACACGCAGAGACGTCTTTGACTCACAAGTTACCTACACGAGGAGCCGCCCTCACCCTCCACTTTGGAACCTGCACTGCTCTGTGAGCAGTCACAGGCCAAGCAACAAACCTCCAAGGTCAAAATATCTTCTGTGAACCCAGAAGAGAAGAGGGTAGGGTGAGGAACTAAGGAAAGCAGAAAGCCTTTAGGATAGAGGTTTTCAACGTCAGCTGCACCTCAAAATCACCTGGGGAGCTTTTTGTAAATGCCCACACCCGGCCCTAGAGAGACCCCGAGCTGGCAGGTCTGGGGTGGTGGGCTGGCCTTGGGACTTTTTTAAAGCTCCCCAGTTGATTCCAGTCCTTGGCTATGATTGAGCCTCAGCCTAAAACTCTGTATTTTCACTTCACTTTTCAACGCTGCCAGGAAGTCCCTGAATTAGAGATGTCTGTGTAAACCAGCATCTTCCTGTCAAACGTTTACTTCCTCGGGGGAAGTTAATCGGCCACTTACAACTTAAGGTTCACTAGTTCCTCACGCCCAGTTGAGTTCCAAGTCAAGGAAGAAAGGAAGGTTGGTGGGAAGGAAGCTGGGGAATGCTGGGGAGGGTGCTTGAGTGGGTGCCCCGCTGGCAACTGGCCAGCTCCGACCATTACATCCAACCCTCCGCCCACTGAGCAGCGAAGCTGGGGGACCACCGGTCCAGGGGGAAAAGTCACCAGGAAGCAGACTGGTACAGAAGCGAGATGGGCAAGTGCCGTCAGAAAGAAAAAACCTGTCCTTCACCCTCTTAAATTGACCTAACTCATCGGCGGGGCGCGGGGGGGGGGGCGGGGGGCGGGATTTAACTGACAAAAGACAGCTGCGCACGAGAAAAGACAGATTTTAATCTTGTGTATGTGGGAACTCACCAAAAAAACATGACTCAGAGAGGTGGCTGGGCTTGTGTACCATCTTAACAGAGGGAGGGGACAGGGAGAAGGGCACTGTGGGAAAACAAATAACTTTTTGGAAGTATAAACGGGCTCTTAGGTAACCAGATGGAAGATAAGATAGTCTTGGGACAATACCTGTGACTTCTAGTTTCTGGAGATAAGAGTCTATCTTCCCAGGTTGCTCCAGGGAGGGGATTTATGACAACTGACTTAAATATGCCATGCCAAAAGATGCCACTTTGATAGAAGGATTATTTTGAGCTGAAAACAACTGAAAAGCAAGACACAAAGAAAAATTCTACCTTCCCCTCTCCACCAGGAAGGGCTGGGTGATCCTTAATCACCCAGAGGCCCCAGGAATCCATGTAACACACCTTCCTCACTAACCAGCACCTTCCATTGGTTTCCCCATATATTACCCCATATATTTACCTTCCCACAATTTGCCACTCTACAAACTCAGTCTTTTTTTTTTTTAATATATAAATTTATTTATTTATTTTGGCTATGTTGGGTCTTCGTTGCTGTGTGCAGGCTTTCTCTAGTTGTGGTGAGCAGGGGCTACTCTTTGTTGCGGTGCATGGGCTTCTCATTGCGGTGGCTTCTCTTGTTGCAGAGCACGGGCTCTAGGCGCACGGGCTTCAGTAGTTGTGGCATGTGGGCTCAGTAGTTGTGGCGCACAGGCTTCATTGCTCCTCAGCATGTGGGATCTTCCCGGACCAGGGCTCCAACCCATGTCCTCTGCTTTGGCAGGCGGATTCTTAACTGCCGCGCCACCAGGGAAGTCCCTAGAAACCCAGTCTTTTTCCTTTTCTAAAAATGTACTGTTCTTGGGACTTCCCTGGCAGTCCAGTGGTTGACTCTGCACTTCCACTTCAGGGGGCGTGGGTTCAATCCCTGGTCGAGGAAGTAAGACCCTGAATGCCTCGCGGTGCAGCCAAAAAATAATAATAATAAAAATAAATTAAAAACATGTACTGTTCTTTTGTTGAGATGTTATATAAGACCAAGTTAACCACCCTTTTGAGTTACCATCACTGCCTGCTCCCAGGTGCCCTTGAGATACACATGCTAAGAAACTTCTGTTTGTTTTTTTCTTGTTAAGCTGTCTTTTGTAAGTCCATTTAGATGGCCCCTGCCAACAACCAAAGATGCGTGGCGGGAAAAGTTTTTCCTCCCCTACAAGTTCTTTGGTGAGGCTCTGCTTTTAGGCAGGTAAGAAAGTTCAGAAGAACAAAACAAATAAACAAGAAAACCTCTTCTCAAATGCCTTCAGCTCAAAATATTTTATATGTCTCAGGAATGAATTCGGGATCCCTTCAACATGAAACCCTCCACCTGTCTGAGACTTGAGCCTGTGCTCACAGAAAATGCTGGAAAGTTTCGTCTTCACCACCACGTACCACCGAATCCTCCAATTTGGCAGCCCTGGGGTCGTGGTGTAGCTTTAGTGCGTCAAGCCTGTTCTCCCTGCCACCAAGAATGACTTCTAGGAGGAGAGGCACACCCAAGTGAAAGCAAGAAACTTCCTTCAAACAATCTGATGAAATAACCATTTGGAAACTGAAAAAAAAAGAAAGAAAGAAAGAAAGAAAGAAATTTCCAAAAGAAATTCTGAGGGAAAAAAAGAGAAAGTTTGGAACACACTATATCCATGATTAGGAAAACCTACAAATAAATGTGTAGATTTATAATATACAACTATAACATAAATTATACTAAGAGCTTAGAAGCTGGAGTTTGGGGCCCCTCTTAGCCCTCACCACGTACTTCTCATGCCACCGCCCCACAGAGCGCACCAGCAGGTCTTCAGACAGATCAAGATGAGGACAACAGCTCCTCTAATAATCAGAGTCAGCCATGCAGACCAGTGGCTCCCAGTTTATGGGAGGACAAGAGCATTCTGCAAGGAGTCTAGGAATCCACAGGCAAACACTTATTTTTTTAAATATATATTTATTTATCTGGCTGCACCGCGTCTTAGTTGCGGCAATGCGGGATCTTTAGTTGCGGCACATGGGATCTTTTAGTTGCGGCATGTGGGATCTAGTTCCCCGACCAGGGATCAAACCTGGGCCCCCTGCGTTGGGAGGACAGAGTCGTAGCCACTGGACCAGCCAGGAAGTCCAACACTTTTTTCTTTTAATCAAGAACATGGGATTCTGAAAATGTTTCAAAGTTACAAAAATGTCCTGTTTTATACTCATCAAAATAGCAAATGTTAGCAGGAGAAAATCACATTTGGCAAGGATGTTGGGAAGTGGAAACAATGCCGCGGTGGGTTCTCATGTCCACTGAGGGGTCATTTTGTGCAGCCACGGGCAAATGTAACAAATCTAAGTGTGTACATGACCCCTGACCCAGCATCAGGGGAACAGGTAATGTGCATCAGCCAGGTTGCTGAAGAACATTCAGTTCCGTCAGACAAATGGGAGGGATGCAACTCAGAAGGTATGTTAAGAACCGATATACTACAAAGCTACAGTAATCAAGACAGTATGGTACTAGCAAGAAAACAGAAATATAGATCAATGGAACAGGATAGAAAGCCCACAGATAAACCCACACACATATGGTCACCTTATCTCTGATAAAGGAGGGAAGAATATACAGTGGAGAAAAGACAGCCTCTTCAATAAGTGGTGCTGGGAAAACTGGACAGCTACATGTAAAAGTATGAAATTAGAACACTCCCTAACACCACACACAAAAATAAACTCAAAATGGGTGAAAGACCTAAATGTAAGGCCAGACACTATCAAACTCTTAGAGGAAAACATAGGCAGAACACTCTATGACATAAATCACAGCAAGATCCTTTTTGACCCATCTCCTAGAGAAATGGAAATAAAAACAAAAATAAACAAATGGGACCTAATGAAACTTAAAAGCTTTTGCACAGCAAAGGAAACCATAAACAAGATGAAAAGACAACCATCAGAATGGGAGAAAATATTTGCAAACGAAGCAACTGACAAAGGACTAATATCCAAAATTTATAAGCAACTCTTGCAGCTCAATAACAAAAAAACAAACAACCCAATCCAAAAATGGGCAGAAGAACTAAATAGACATTTCTCCAAAGAAGATATACAGATCGCCAACAAACACATGAAAGAATGCTCAACATCATTAATCATTAGAGAAATGCAAATCAAAACGACAATGAGATATCATCTCACACCGGTCAGATTGGCCATCATCAAAAACTCTAGAAACAATAAATGCTGGAGAGGGTGTGGAGAAAAGGGAACCCTCTTGCACTGCTGGTGGGAATAATGTAAATTGATACAGCCACTATGGAGAACAGTATGGAG
>NC_041215.1:41048582-41074938 GCF_002837175.3 Physeter macrocephalus | reverse complement strand
CACACCATTGTAAAGCAATTATACTCCAATAAAGATGTTTAAAAAAAAAAAAGAACAGATAGATAAGACCTATCAGGCAGATCCAGAGAACAAACTGTGTGAATACGGATGAAAAGGGATGGAAGGACCAGAAGACGCTCATATAAAAACAATGGTATACACAAGGCGCCTAACAGCCCCGATCCGGATGCAGCTCTTAATTGGAGACCCCATTCTGCCCTAGGGGTCCTCTGTCGCAGAAAGCCCAGGGCTGTGGATCAGACTAACTGGTGAGTTTCAGCTGTGGCCAGGCCTGCTAGCCCTCTGGCGAGTGTGTTTGCCCAGGGTCACCTTCTGTCTGCTGGGCCCCTGGCTCAAACCTCAGCTGTCGCCCTTATAACTCACCTTCACTGGAAGAGGCTAATGTCAGAGGGAGAGAGCAGGACAAGACAGGTGAGCATTGCACACCCGGGATTCAGGTGGCACATACCTCCCCGCCCTCTTGTACCCCATTCCAGGGTGTGTGTGTGTGTGTGTGTGTGTGTGTGTGTGTGTGTGTGTGTGTGTGTGTGTGTGTGTGTGTGTGTGTGTGTGTGTGTGTGTGAACTCACTCTATCTCTCCCGCCCACCCGGTCTTCTCGCTGTGTGCTGTAAATGGATTCAATAAACTGTGTGATCCAGCCATCCTAATTTGCTCTAGCAGCCTTTCTATTCTGTGGCCTCCGGCTCAGCCTGTTTGGTGCTGTGCTTGAAGGCTTCCAAGGCATAAAGGGGAAGCCTTACCACCATAAATGCTCGCATGACGGACACGGATTAAGATATTAATCAGCGTGGTTGGTGGTGGGTTGGGGGCTCTGAGGTGACCTGTTGTTCACCCCTAAGGTGAACAAATAAAATGCAGTAGATGAAAAGCAGAGCAATCTAAAGCAATGAGAAGGACTTCCCCAGTGGCACAGTGGTTAAGCATCCGCCTGGCAATGCAGGGGACATGGGTTCGAGCCCTGGTCCGGGAAGATCCCACATGCCGTGGAGCAGCTAAGCCTGTGCATCACAACTACCGAGCCTGAGCACTAGAGCCCGCAAGCCACAGCTACTGAAGCCCATGCACCTAGAACCCGTGCTCTGCAACAAGAGAAGCCACCGCAATGAGAAGCCCACGCACCGCAACGAAGAGTAATCCCCGCTCACCACAACTAAGAGAAAGTCCGCGCACAGCAAGGAAGACCCAACGCAGCCAAAAGTTAAAAATAAATAAATAAATTTTTTTTAATTAAAAAAAAATAAAGCAATAAAAAGCAATGAACCAGACCATTCAAACTTTCCTTACTGGGACCCACGTAAGAAATACTTTTTACTTTGCAACCTGTATCTATCTCTTTTTGAAAAAAAACTCATGAAACAACATTTACCCTAATTAGGTTTGAGGAACTCTGACACTGCCTATTACATTGTATTCGTTTATTATAAGTGGTGATTATGCCCCTGCCAAACTGATCTCACCAGCCGCTCCTGGGACCCAACCTATCATGTGTAAAACACTGAATTAGATTTACACATATACCAACAGAGGTGGCCTCAAATCATGCTGCTGGGTGAGAATATAGTAGGAAACAGAATAAGATTTATAGCATAATGCCACTTAGGAAAGCAAAAATCACACACACACACATACAAGGATGGTTAAGGATGGATATTCATCAAACACATTAGAGGCGGTACCATTGGGGGAATGAAAAACGGAAAATAAACTCCAGGGGTATCTGGATGCAAGGATGCCCACGTGCTGTGACCTGAGAATGGTTGGCTAGGCTCGGAAGTGGGGTCCAACAAAACAAAAGACAGGGGGGTCATTTACTGGAAAAGTTTGAGAATCACATAAATATCCAGAAAATACACAGGAGCTGGAGAATGTCGCATTTAGAATTCTTGAAATGTATTTTAAAAATCAATTCATAAGGTCAGAGACAAAATATCATCCAGGGCAAAGTTGGAAGAGAGGAGGAAGGGTCCCCTCACCATCGACAAGGTGATACCAGATGAAAAGGAGGTGGTCGGCTAGGAGGCTGGCAAAGAGCAGGGTCTGAGAGGTCTGGCTGGTCAGTGCACCCCCGGTGCACTGCAGGCGAGAGGGCTCATGGCAGGAGCCACGATGACTCCAGAGAGGGGCTCTCTGTCAAGTGTACAGCCCCGGCCTCATTGCCCTCTCGCCCAGGAGGCTGCCTGCCCCCAGCCCTTGGTTACAGCTTTTCTGGATCAGGATGGACCCCTAGCCCCAGAGACACCAGTGCTCAGACCATCTGCTTCCCTTTACACCAAGCAGCCTCGTTTTCCTGGACTAAGGAGATTCTCCTTCGGGAACCTGAACCCAGAAGGGGGAGATCATTGCCATCGGGGTGAGGGCTGCAGCAGGAGGCTCTGGAATCTGGACAGGAGAGACTGGTCTGGGGGGTGGGGGGGGCGCAGAGTTACGGGGAACAAAAACTGGGGCCAGCCAGGAAGGCAGTGGTGGTAGCGTGGAAACAGACCCTGAAAGCATGGCTGGGTTATTTACAAGCACAACATAGCTGGGCTTATAAACAGAAATCCTACGAGGGCCAGGCAGGCAACACAGAAAAGTGAACAGAACGGGGGGCGGTAAGACGGGGGGGCCCCCCAGAGCACAGTTCATGCAAAGGGCAGTCACGCAAAGTGGCCACTGTTCCCATGCAGAAAAGGGACCCTCAGGGTCCAAACTGTCTCATTTTCAAGAGAAGCCAATAAATGCAGAATTTAGTGTAAAACCTCCCAATTTCTTTTCTTTTCTCTTTTCTTTTAATTTTTTGGCCACCCCGTGTGGCATGCAGGATCTTAATTCCCCAACCACGGATTGAGCCCGTGGCCCCTGCAGTGGAAGCGCAGAGTCTTCACCACTGGACCGCCAGGGAAGTTCCAAACCTCCCAATTTTTGAATTGACGACATTTTTTTGCTTTTAACATGTCTACAGACTGAAGTGGTAAGTGGCCAGACGCCCAGACCCTGCTGGTTCAAGGCCTGGAGGCTCCCCTCTGACCACCCCTCCACATCCCCGTGGGGGACCATCTTTCTCTCCCTTATCACTCCTCTGGACCCTGTGACAGCATGCCTTCCTTGTAAACGTCAAAGCTAATAAACGGGGTGATGGGGTATTTCCCGGGCTTCCCAGAGCCTAGGCAAAGCCCTGCCTAAAGCTTTTCACTTCTCTTGTCATCATTCCGTGCTCACCACCAATTCCCGGTGTCTAATTTTGCTTCCTGGACCCTTTGATCCGGCAGGCGGGGTGCCCTGATTAGGGAAGAGCACCGGCCCCATTTTGTGAAGGGACGGGCTGGCAGTCTGCTCTATAAAGCTGCCCTGGGTGTGCCTAGTTACCGGACCATCCCCTAGAGACGGGGTGTCTCAGAGTGCACTGACAAGTCCAGGGTCCACGGCTGCAAAGAAGGTGCTAGAAGTCTTCCCAACTCTGCCTGGAAATCTGCAGGTCCTGAAGCCCTGGAGGGGCACCCATCTCCAGGCCGGACTTGCCTGTAGAAAGGGGGGCCCTACAGAAAGGACACCCTCTGAGCCCACCTACATCCCTCTGCATCCTCTTCAGACAACGTGGGGGGGAAGTTCCGATGTATGGGGATGTTCAGGAAAGATGCCTGGCTCCTGCTGCATTCGTTCAACCCTTGCCCTGGTGGGGAACGGGTGCCCTGGGGCCCTCTGAGGCTGACACCCTCACTGCAGCATAAACCTCACACCTGCTATCTGCCTGGCCCAGAGCAAGCACTGTGAAGTAAAGCTCCAGGGCAGGGGGGAAGCCCCTGGGCCACTACAATGCCTAAACAGTCTCCGCTGCAGTCAGGCAGCTGGGAGGAGGCTGGGATACAGGGCTAGAGCTTGAGGCGGAGGGGGCAAAGGGGGGGTTCTGGCTGGAGAGGATGGAACCAGTCTGGACTCAGGAAAACTTGAGGAGGGCGCTGGGAGAAGAGAAAGACCTTCTCCCAGTGGGTGAAGGCAGGGCGGTGGGGAGAAGGGGGGAGGGGACGGGAAGGGGACAGGGAGAGGCAAGTGGGCTGGTCCACAAAGCATGAGAGCTGGAGGGCCCAGAAGTCCAGGCTTTGGGCAGGCAGAGCTAGTCATCAGCTTTGAAACTGCCCAGTGAACTAGGCAGCTCCTAGCACTGGGTCTCCCCATGTGTCTGCCCGAGACCCCAAGTGCTCAAAGGAGAAAATCCCGGGGCAGGGGTCTCCCTAATGGTAGAGTGGAGCCTGCCTCAGCTAAGCTTCTCTGGGGTCAGGGGTCAGTGCCCACCCTGCGCCAGTTGACACAGTCACTGCTCCCACGACCCTCGCGACACCCAAAAGATGCGTTTCCCCATTTGACAGAAAACCAAGGCTCACAGAGGGGAAGTGATTCGCCCAGAATGCATCTGAGGCTGCTCCGTCAATTAGCAAGCCATACAGACCAGTCCAGGCTCTTAGAACTGGGCATGTGGGGGTGAAAGAGAGACAGGCCTAGCACTCAACTGTGTGCTGTACTTTAGAGAGGGAAACAGACAAATAGAGAAGTTCAGCTAAGGATCAAGAAAATACGAAGGCCCACAACACTGTAAATCAACTATATTTCAATAAATTTAAAAAAGAAAAAAGGAATGAATGAGACAATATATACAAAAAAAAAAGAGAAAGAAAACGCGAAGGTAACAGGGTCAAGCGTTTGTGGGGTGCTACTCTGGCTGGCGAACTCAAGGGAGGCCCTTGAAGAGGTGACAGCCTGCCCAGCAGACCCCCAGGGAAGGCCTGTCACACAGAGGGAACCATGAACACAGCAGCCCTGAGACTGGACAGAGCTTCCCGCCCAGGGCACAAGCGGGCACGTGCATCTGGAGCTGAGGGCAGACGGGTGGGCCTGCAGAGAGAGGGGATGGGAAGCTGCAGGACAGAGGCTGAGAGTGGAGGCAGGGAGGCCCAGCAGGAGGCTGTTACGCAGGCCTCCACGTTAGAGGTGACGGGGCCTAGAGCTGGGGAGAGGATGGCGCAGTGGACCAGGGGTGCAAGGGAATAGAGAGAAGGAGGATGTGGGCCTGAACTGGGGAGGCTGGGGAGGGAGCAGAAATGAAGGGAAGGCAGATTTTGACCCTAAAACCCAAGCATCTTACCCCTGACGGGGACTTTTTCTCCTTTGTTCCTCATTAGCCAGGACAGCGGGTACACAGTAGGTATACAATTAACTCATTCATATATTCAATGAATATTTATTGAGCACCTACTATCGTGCCTGGCAAAGTCCTTGGCCTCTTGGAGTTCACACTGTGGAGAGAGAGGGCCCAGGTGCGCGCTTGTGCTGATAGAGGGGAGGGAGAAGAGAATGGAGGATCTTTGTTTCAGGTGCGCGACCTCCTTGGGGGAGTGAGGTGGTGAATCTTAGCTGTGAATATCTTGAAGAAGTACATTTCAGGCAGAGGAAGCAGCAAGTACAAAGGCCCGGAGGTGGGAGGGTGCTCACTGAGTTTGTTGATTCATTCATGGGTACCTGTGCCCTTGTCTTGGAACTTTCTAAGATCAGTGCCTGGGTCTTTCTCATCAGACAGGAGTGCTCAGAGGGGTGAGTGGGGGCCACGTCCTCCCTGTCTTTACGCAATTCCTCTTTCCCCAACACGGGCCAGGCCTAGAAGCAGGACAGGTGGAGGGGAAAAGGCTGAGACAGTCAAGCAAGAGGGTGGGTTCTGTGCTGTCCCACCGAGTGGAGCATCTGTGTCTCACGCTGCCACACCCGCTCTGCTCAGCCCCGGCACCACGGAGGGGCCTAGGAGAGCCCGGGAACCTACAGTGCAAACGGAGGGCCGGCCCAGGTGAACCCTAACCGCGCGCCTGCAGTGCAAGTGCGGAGTCTTAACCACTGGACGGCCAGGGGAAGTCCCCCAGCTTTCTTATGCTCATAAAATAACTGGAAGCGGACCATCACTTCCTCATTATCATTCCTAAGTCACTTCTGCTTCTCCAGCAATCTTGCTGACATGTCGCTCTAAATTCCACCGATTCAAGACTTTCTATTCTTACCAAGAAAGCATAACAGGCAGCAGACCCCCAAACAGGCCTGACCACACAAGGAACAAGGTGGGCGCTCGGTTAACGGACCTGACACGGTTTCTGCGGCAGCGACAGAATCAGATGAACCTCTGACAGGGAGATGCCCGGCATGGGGCTGGGGGCGGGGGGAGCGTTAGGTGCCAGCTGAGAACGACCCCGGGCAAAGTCACCGGGGAGCTGCCTGCCTGAATGGGCCAAGTCACTTCCCTCACCCTGCTTCGCGACGGAAAAAGGAGACCCTGCTTCACCTTAAGCGGCGGCAACCCCCTCCCTGTTTATCAACAGGTGAGAAGGGCTGGGAGGGTCTCAGCTGGAATTTACCCTTCCTGGGGTGGGGACGTTGTGCGCTGCCCCCTCGAGAACTCAAGCCCTATCAAAAGTCCAGGAAGAACAATGACTTTTGTTTTGGCCTATTTGCTTTCTGGGTGGTCCTTGGGGAGGCGAGGAGGCGGGCAGGGCTGTACGCCCCCCTTTGGGGGAGAGAAAAGGGACGCAGGAAAGATGGCCCCGGGGAGTCCACTCCGTTCACACTTACCGAGGCCTCGCAAGACGCCGACCTTTCACAGGTATCATCTCATTTATCGCCCGTGGCTCAGAGACGGAAACAAGAGCCCAGGATCACAACGGCCACGGTGGTGGAGCTGCAGAGCCCGGGCGCGCGCCTGCTGTCTGGACGCCGCCGCCTCCCCCGGACGCTCGGGCGGACCCGCCGGGCCGGAACCGGCTCCTCGGCCCCGGGCCCTCGAGGAATCGGCGCCGCGGGCACAGCCGTGCCCTGAGGCTGGGCAGCGGCTCCGGCCTGCAAGCCGGCCGGGTCAGCCCTCCCCCGGGGCCCGAGCCTCCCCTTCGGGCCGGGTCCTGGCCCCCGCCCCTGCCCGGGGGCTCCTGGGGCGGCCCCGCTGACTCAGCGCAAACCGAGCCGCGGCGGCCGCGGGCGGGGAGGGGAGGGGAGGGGAGGGGAGGGGAGGGGCTCGGCCCGACCAGCCGCCCGGGGGCAGCAGTTCCGCCCGCCCCTCCCTCCGTGCGGCCCGCCCCGCCCCCGGGAAGAGGTCCGGAGTCGGCAGCCGCGGCCCTGGCAGAGCGCGCTCGGGAGCCCCGAGGGAAGCAGGCGAGGTCGCGCAGCCGAGCCCCGGCGCGGGATGACAGCCCTCGGCGCGCAGGTGGGCGAGAGCCCGGGGCGGGGGTGGGGAGGGGCCCGGCCGGGGTCCGCGGGCGGAGGCCGCCCAGGGCGCGGTCTCCACGGCTGGGGAGGAGTGTTGTGCTTCTCTTTGGGGTCCGCGGTGTCCATCCGTTAGGTGCACCAGAGGGGTTCCTCCTGTTAAAAGGGGGCGCGTCTGGGGCGGAGGATGGACGGAATCCACTCGTAAATGAGGCTCGCCTCGTCACACGAGGAAGCATCTCTGGGGAAGCCAGAACTTTCCTGGGCGGGGGCAGCAAGACCACCTCCCCTCCCCAAACTGATTTTGGGGGGCGGGCAAGGGGGTGGACTCGCTGGGGCACGCGGAAACCTCAGGACAGGCCGTAGAGAGGGGAGGGCCCGCCTCGCAGAGATGGGGTTTCTCCTTAGAAAGACGCGAGGGGTCCACCCCCAGCCCTACCCGCGCCGCGCGGCTCTCCGCCGCCCTGCGTCGGGCTTCCCTAGCGGACGCACCCCGCCTCCTTACCTCCCAACGGGCCGGTCTGGGCGTCAGAGCGGCCCGCAGGCTCTGCCGCAAGTGCTCGGCGCCCCGCAGCGCAGACTCCGGCGGACCCGCTGCGCCCCCTCTGTAGATGCGGTGACCGAGGCTCAGGCGAAGCCACCCGCCCGTGGCGGCCAGTTCAGCGACAGAATCGAGTTGAACCAGACTTCTGGGCCCGAACGGGAGAAACTCCACCCACAGGCGGCCGCGCCCCACGCCCCGTGTGGCCGCCGGGACACCGCAACCCTAGAGCCGGATGCAGCGAGTTCCTCTCGTTCTGGGTATAATCTGGGCTCCCGGCCGGGCCGCCTCCGGGACCCGCAGTGAGGAGGGTGGGCGCGGGTGCTGGACTAGAGGTGAAGAAACTGCCGCAGGATTAACGGGGGTGGGGAGGGGCAGGAGAGCGGCCAGGTAAACAGACTTGACCTTTTAGTGAAAGAAGGGGGCGGGGAAGATGGGGTAAAACCCCGGGGCTCTACTGCCGGCGGCGGGGGGCGGGGCGCTGTGCTCGCTTGGAAATTGTCGCCGATGCTTAGCAGCACTGCACCGCCTGCCTGGGACTGTTCTAAGCAGTTGGGGTGCTTAGGTCTCGTTTCGGCTCCCCCCGGGGGCCAGGAGGCAGGTACTGTTATCTTCAGGGGGTAAGTAGCTCCCGGAGGTCCAAGGGCTAAAAGGCAAGCAGGCTGGCTCCTGACCGCTGCCCTGCGGTCACGCAGGCGGAGGCGCTGACTCTTTAGGAGGCTGTAAAGAGATTTCCAGCTGAGGAGGAGGAGGGCCTGACCTGGGCCTGGGCCTGGGCTGAGCGGGCAGCGGCGCGGGACGGGGCTTGATGTGGAGAAAGAGTAGTGAGCAGCCCAGAGTGTCCACTGCTTAGGGGTTGACGGGATCAGATGGGGTCCTGGGTTCCAGAGGAAGACAAGACCTTGGCATTGGACTCAGTGGCCCAGGAGTGCCAAGTGACACTGTTCTGCAGGTCACTACTAATCATTCGGGGCTCTGGATGGAAAAGGGAAAAATGCTTCCATTTTTCTTTTTTTTTTTCAGTGGAGACGGTCCAGGCCCTAAGAGATTAAAGTGATTTGCCCCAGGTCACAGAGCTAGAGGCTGGTGGGTCAGGGGCAGGGCTAGACTGCCCTCATACGCTCTGGTCCACGGACCCTCCACTGACCACGCTGCTGCCCAGCTGCCCTCCGGGAGAGGATTTCAGGCCGTGGAGCGCTGGAAGTTCACAGAGGTGCTGGCAGCCGGGGTGTGGGGCAGTGGTGAGGAATGAGTTCTCCCGAGATACTTTACTGTTGTTACTAATATTAATCAGGAACTGCTTCCGTGCTGGGCACCCTTATATACATGACCTCACTTAATCCTTGGGAGTTTTACTGGTGTCAGAGTTTGAATGACGCCCTCCTTTGGGGTGGGAGGGGGAAAATGACCTGATGTCAGCTGTCTTTTTCTGATCCCAGTGTGATGTCTGAGGGCCTGGAGATTAAAGTCCACTCTGTGTGCAGGACAGGTGGGGCTGAGGGTAGGATGGCATGTGCTTTTTCTCCAGACAGCGTGATGTCTGAGGTCAAAAGGCCTCTGGGTGCTGCGTTCTTGTGACTTGTTGCCTGTGTCTGGGGTTTTCCCATCCTAGAAACTTATCAACCTGTAGGGAGTTATAACCTCCGGGTGCCTTCGAGGCTACTCTTTCCTGCAGGGATCACTAACTCCTGCTACAAAATGTAACTACGGAATGGTAGACGAGAAAGTAAGGGCCAAGGAGGTTAAGAAACCACGCAAAGACAAACACCTTTATGGTTTGTAGTCACAGAGGTTTCAAAGTTCCCTTGGTTTGTTTCTCAGTAGAGCCGTTTTTTCTTAATGAAATCCAGTACAGACTCTTAGATTCCCAGTGGCTCCCAGCAGGTAAGAGGGACCTGTTGTGGTTGAGGTGAGGGGCCGGGAGCTGTTTTAGCACCTGGAGGCCTCAAGGAGACGCGGGGATGCGGTTTGAGAACCAGAGCCCGGACTCCCAGCCTGAGTGCCCTTGTCTCTGGTCTGAGCCGGTCCTGAGCCCGTGGGCGACCCTCTGGCCGCGCCAGTCCTTCTCCTCACCGCATACTGAGCCCCTCACACGAAGGCCCCGGTGGGGATTTGTCGGTTGCGTGCACTCCCCCACTACGCATGATACAGTTGTCGGGCAGCTGTGCCAGGCTTTACTGTGATCTCGGTGAATGCTCTTGGGCTGGTCCCCTGACCTCTGTGTGACAGTTTCCCTTTTTACATCCCCCGCCCGCCCCCACCCATGGAGCATCCAGGTTTAAGAGTGAGACAGGACCCTAACTAGGCAGAAGTGCTGAAAGCAAGCCGGATCCATAAGGATCCTGGGGCCTCCCGGGAGCGTGGCTCTGCTTTCCGCCCCTCACCGAGAGGGGGGCCCAGACTGCCCCTGGAAGCCTCCACTTGCACATGGCATAGGGCTCACCCCCAGAGTCCCCTTTGGGTCTGCTTCCCAGCAGTGATTGACACGCATGAGCTGTGCGCTTTGCTTACCTCCCAAACTGGGGCATGACCTGGGCTGCTTCCACACACTGTAAAGGGCGCCATTTATGACTGGGCAGGAGATGGTTTAAAGGGAGCTTCAGATGGAAGTGACAGCGGCTGCAAACTCGACCTCGTGGCTCTTGAGCACGGCACCGGGTGCTAGGGACCCGGTCCTGCCCTCCCACCACGAATCAGACAGGAATGGAAAACTTGTCAGAACGGTTCCTGATGGAGAGTGACTGGAGGGGTCCGTTCTGGGTTGAGTGGGCAGGACAGACCTCTCCCAGGAGACGATGTTTCAGCTGAGACATGAAGAATGGAGAAATGGGGGCAGCCGGGAGAAGAGCCTTTCAGGTGGAGGGACCAGTAGGTGTGAGGAGGAAAGTTCTAGGCTTGTCCTAGGCATGCGAGGTGGCCGGGAGGGTGCCCTGGGAGGGCTTGTGGGCCGTCTAAGGAGTTTTACCCTTTGAAGCATTCCTTTTGCTTCCGGGTTGGGGGTTGGGGACGGTGGCTTGGGGGTGTCCCGGGGCTGTGAGAAGGGACACCTCACTGGACACTTTGGCCCAGCTTGCCAGGAGAGAGGATAGGGTGTACTTTTGCGGGGCCGAAACCATAGGCTGAAGGGGAGCCTCAGGGACTCCCCCGCCCAGAAGCTTCTAGAACAGGCAGTGGTGCCATGTCCTGGGCGGAGTACAGGCTGAGCGAGACTGAAGGGCAAAGTGCAGACATCACTGCGCACTGAAGAAAAGTGCAGAAAAAGCTGGGTGCAGATTAGAATGAAACTGGGGAAGACCAAGGGCCAGAGAGGGAGCTGTGTAACCTTCACTGATGTGCTAATAATGTCTAGTGCAGTACTCTTGTTTTGCATACAAAGAAGCCAAGGCTGGCTGCTAGCTCAAGGTCACATCTGCCAAGCCAGACAGGTTTGCTGACTTCAGAATGGACCAAGATTTGCCTGTCAATACCATTTGGGTTTCTTACTCATTATAAAGATCATTAAAGAAAGGTCAGGGAACTCTTTGCCTGATGAATAACTGGATCCACAGGCAATGCTTATAGGTCTTGAATGGAGGACAGACGGGGAACAGGTAGGACGGGAGGAGGGTCCCCCCCGCCCCACCAGGAGGTGGGTCTGTGCTGTGACTAAGGTGGGCTTCCCGGGCATCCTGGGAGACGGAAGCAGAAACCGTGGCTGTCGGAAGCTACAAGGTGTGTTCTGGGCCTTCCCTGAGGAGGCTGGTGGGCTGTGGCGGGGGCCCTCCCTCATGCTGCCCCGTGTTGTATTCCAGGTCCAGAAGTTGCTGGCCCAAAGGAGGCCCCGCCGGCCCTTCTTTGAACCCTCCATCCGGGCCCTCATCATCTTGTGCGCCTCCCTGGCCGTGGTCCTCTCCTCCCTCTCCATCTGCGATGGCCACTGGCTCCTGGCCGACGACCGTCTCTTCGGGCTGTGGCACTTCTGCACCACCTCCAACCAGGCTGAGCTGCACTGCCTCCGAGACCTGAGGCAGGCCCACGTGCCCGGGCTAGCCTCGGGCATGGCGGTGGCCCGCAGCGTGGCCACCTTGGCCGTGGTGGTTGCCATCTTTGGCCTGGAGCTCCTCATGGTGTCCCAGGTGTGCGAGGACCCCCACTCATGGCACAGGTGGGCCGTGGGCTCCGCCCTCTCCCTCCTTGCGTTCATCCTCTCCTTCGGGGGCCTCCTGAGCTTCCTGATCCTCCTCAGGAACGAGGTCACACTCATGGGCCTTACCCTGACGTTCTGGAGCCAATTCACGGCCTCCTTCCTCTTCTTCCTGAACGCCATCAGCGGCCTCCACATCAACAGTATCAGCCGTACTAACAGCGTCACGTACCCCTGGGGCCTGCCTGCAAAATGTTAGGCCCCCCCTGCGAGGACACTGAGTTCTACCAGAAAGTGTGGTCAAGATGGGCCTTCTCCAACATGTGACATTCAAACTGCCGCCTCTCAGCCTTGGGGTGGTCGGGCCAATGGCCTTTGCAGCCCAGAGGCCAGGTGGGTGCCTCCGAGCCACCAGCTGCACCAGCTTAGCCACGTTATTAGGATGTTGATTTTACAAGAAGAAACATATTTTAAAACCTTTTCTTGAGTCCTTCCTGGGATGGGAATAGATGTGGAAGCAGCTCAGGTAACTGGTGCTCAGGCTGGCTGCACAGCCAAGTACATTTCACACCTGTTTTATTGACTTTGCTGGGATATGGGCTGCACGGTCCCTGGGGCCTCCTGGGTTGCTAAGAGTGAATCATTCGTCAGCGAAGGGTGTCCCCAGTCAGTGCCTAGGACTTTCTTCACCAGCTCAAAGGGCCTTGTGCAAATTCCCGCTTTAGCTTTGGTTATGTCAGGGAGGCAGCGTTCAGGGCTGCTGGGGTGTAGAAGCTTCTCAAACCGTTCGACTTTATTTGAGCCCTGCCCTTTGTCGGGGGGACCCCGTAATCCCTGGATAACCCCAGCTTCCAGCAGCTGGCTGTGCCTCGGGCCTCCCCCTGTGAATCCCGTCTGAAGCCCTTCCAGGAGGGCCCGCCTGGCTTGGTAAGCGTGGGCATCCATCTTTGGTAAGGGCCAGACAGCCTCAGGGTACCATTTTTATCCTAGAACACACTTCAAAGAGCACGTATCTGGAGCTGCTGGACTCCATGGGGTACTGGGGACTGGCCCGACCTCGGGTAATGATTAACAACCACCCTGGATGCAGAGGCCTGCAGGTGGAGGGACCAGGAACCAGTGGAGAGTTCCACCCTTGCTGGCCACTTTACATTTCTGTGCATCAAACTGGCCCCTTTCCAGTCCCTTTTCTGCCCAGTAGGTGGGTTTTTTGCCCTCAGCCCATTTCATTCTACACTAGCCCTGTGCCCCTCCCCCACCTGATGAATTCAGGCCTTTCCTGGTTCATTCTGGCTGCCACTGATTGCATGGGGTTTTGGTCTCTGCCCTGCCAGGTCCTCTTTCTGGGCTGGACTGTGTGCCTCTACCTCTCCTGTGATTTTTCTTTAACTTTTTGATTCCAAGATGTATAGAGTCCATGAAGGTCCCTGGAGAAAGCCCTGGAAAATGGGTATCGGGCCTTCTCACCCCAGTAGCAGACTATAAGATGCAAAGGGGGTGACCTTGTCTGCAGGGGTGAGATGCAGAAGTTGGGGGCCAGGGCCACTTGTCCAGGGTCGCCCAAAGCCAGGACTAGAGCTGGGCCCACCTACCAGCAAGATGCCCTCTTCTCTCGATTCTGCTTCTGTCAAGAATGCTCTCCCCTGAGCACGCGGGCTTTGTTTTGTAAAAGGGTTCAAATATTTAGTCCTTTAACCCTCACATGGCTGGCAGGGAAGGAGTGCTAATAATTGAGGGAACTGAGATTCAGAGTAAAGGGTGAGACTTAAAATCCCCAGTGGGGTGGGGAGACAGGCCCCCGTCCGCCCTTGCCCAGGAGCAGGGGAGACAGACAGCCTTGGAGCCTGGGGATTTGAAACCAGAAGCCCTGGACCGAGCTGCCACTTCCCTGCTGAGTACTTGGTCAAGTCACAGGACCTTGGTGAACCAGTTTCTCTTCTGTCAAATGGGAATCTGCCCCATTTCCTGCCGTACTGCAGAAAACGTAGCTGAAAGCAGGAAGAACGGGTGCCTCATGCCATGCTAGGGCGACTGAAAGGGCTGGGGCTCTCTTGGGCTCCCTGCGACTTGGTTGTCAGAAGGCTCTGGGGGAAGAGCTACTGGGTGGCTGAGTTGCAGTGAGGGGTGGGGAGGGTCCACCTAGGGCCAAGGGCCTCAATTCCTGCTAAGCCTGTCCCTGAAAACTGGAGCAGGGGGCTCAGGGAAGCCCCGTCCTCCAGGAAGTGGTGGGGGACAGCATCCTTGACCTTGTGGCTCAAGAGCAAGAGGACTGACAAATACCAAGGCTCATCCCAGTAACCGTTTATTCCCCTGCCCCCTCCTGGGACCCCTGAAGTCTTCCCAGAAAACTCAACAGACCCAAATCCCAGGCCCTCTTCCTGACCCAGGCCCCTTCGGTTCCGAGAATTATTATCACCGCGCCCCCGCCCCAGGCCCGGAGGAGGGGTGTTTAGTCACAGGAGCGATCACACAGCATCTGGCAGGAAGATAGGCAGCGGTCAGCCCGCAGGACCCGTCTTGGCCTGTCTGGGTGGCCCTGCTTCAGCCTCAGATGACGCTCGTCCTGCAGGTCCCCCGGCTCTGCTCCGAGGGGCTGGCCTTGGTGCCGCTGCTGAGGGAGCCGAGGGCCACTGGGTGCAGTGGGAACTCACGCAGGTGCCACTGCCGCCACTTCTTCTGAACCTCCAGCTGCACCTGCCCCCAGAGAACAGCCGTCAGCCAGAGGGAAGGGTGACCCTTGCCCAGGGTCCTGCTCCCCTGGGGCCTCGTTCGGGCTCTGCCACTCTGCCCAGCGGGCATGCCTTCCCCTCCTGCAGGCCGCTCAGATTTACCATCTCAACGTCCAGTAGGTATTGAGGGCCCCCTTTCCCTTGGGTCCTTTCACCTGCAATCTCCGCACACCTGTCCCGAAGAAGGGGCTTGTTCCACAGTCTCCAGATTGGTCACCTGGGGCAACTGGACACATCCCATGAAGCCACCCAAGCTCAGAACTTTGGGGGCCAAAGGGCTGCTCTTTGGGAATTTCCTTCACAATCCCCAGCTGTAGCAGCAAAGCCTCTGAGGCCAGACTTGATGCTTAATTTTTGGAAAACATCAGAGGCGACTCCCATTCAAGTGGGGCAAACCAGATGATCAACAGTCACAGGAAGGCTTTACTTGTGTGCAACACCGTATCCAACTAACGTGCACTGCACAGCCTCCGTGCCAGGAACCTCACGCCCCGATGGTGCTCCGGGCAAGGGCAGAGACCTCAGGCTAAGGGCACAGCCCTCCGCCCTGCCAGGAGTCACACTCTTTGCAGGTCTCAGAGGACGGAGCAACAGACATTTCACCCGAGTCACTCATTTTACAGATGAGAGGCCTGAGGCCCAGAGCAGGGCAGTCACCGACATCGCCCATCCAGCAAGCGGCCAGTCAGCAGCCTCGCTTAGGGCTGGCGCGCCTGCACTTTCCTCCGTTTCCTGAACTTGCCCAAGGATAAGAATCACCTGGAGTGCTGGTTAAGACATTCTCAGCCTCCAGCCGGGACTGACGGGACCTAGGCCTGCAGGTGATCCTGGGGCTCCCATGAGGTGAGCCCAGACTCCTGGAAGCCGGGCCCAAGCCAGGCGGGCCCGGCCTCCCCCACCAGCGCCACACCCCACTCCCCACCACCCCTTCCAGGTACGGCTGTGAGGGAGCGCCCTGCGCCAGGTCAGCCCAGGACACTCACCTCCCCGTTGAGGAAGCAGTAGAGAACAGCCACCACCAGGCCCTGCGGAAGAAGCAGGGCAACGGGGTAAGTGCGCGCCCGGCACCCGGCCTCCTACCCGCCCAGGGTCCTTTCATCACCAGCCCCGAGCTCACTGCTCCCCGCGGCTGCTCCAGAGCCTCCGCGCCTCTCCCGCTCCAGGGGATGTGGAGGCTTCCTCCTCTGGCCCTCAGTGCCCCTAGCTGTGCTGGCATCACCCACAGGCTGCCACCCATGGGGGCACGGGCCTCCCTCGTGTCCAGGGAGGGGCCCGCACCAGGGCGCCGTCAGCTCCATTAAGTGCAGGCCACAGGGACCGGGCAGGTCACCGGAATCAGTGAGGCGGGCCGCCCGGGAGCCACGGCCCACGCTCAGCGGGTGGGGCAGCCCACGGGAGCCCCTGGGCCTGGGCGGGCTCATCTGCAAGACAGCTGGAAATCTGGCGAGGTGTAAACAGGGCCAGCTATGCAAGTTCAAAGACAGATGTGTAGCCCTGTGGTCAGAACAGCTGGCGTGCAGGTCGCAGGCAGGTACCGGGCAGCCAGCAGTGGGGCGTGAGCCCCCCTCACCTCCAGGTCAGAGGCCTCAGGGCTACATATGCTTTAGGTTCCCTGGGAGGGTGGGGTCTGTGCCTATCAGAACCCTCCCTCCCTAGCATCCGGAGCGCCTCTCTTCCCAGTGGTACCCCGGAATCCTGGCGTGGAGCCTGCCAGGCAGGGCTCGGGCTGAGATGCGGGATCGGAGCCAAAGAGCCTTGCGTGGAACCATGAGCTATGAGCAGGGTCTCGCGGCCCGGATGCCCCGCTCACCTCAGGGCCCTCCGAGGGCCGGCCTGTCCTTCCTAACAAGCCCCTGCCCTCAGGCTTCCCACAGAGGCCTGGGTGCCACAGCCCTGACCTCGGGTGGCCCAGCCCCTCCCTCCAGGGCCAGCCAGGCCTGCCCCTAGCTACTTATGACATGGACAGGACCCCAAAGAGGGATGAACCAGCCTGTTTATGGTGGGCTTCATCCACACGACTGCTCAGGAGTCCTGGTGTTTTTTTGTTTTGTTTTGTTTTTTAATTTATTTATTTATTTATTTTTGGCTGCATTGGGTCTTCATTGCTGCGCACGGGTTTTTCTCTAGTTGCGGCGAGCGGGGGCTACTCTTCGTTGCAGTGTGCGGGCTTCTCATTGCTGTCGCTTCTCTTGTTGCGAAGCGCGGGGTCTAGGTGCACGGGCTTCAGTAGTTGTGGCACTCGGGCTCAGTAGTTGTGGCACTCGGGCTCAGTAGTTGTGGCACACGGACTTAGTTGCTCCACGGCATGTGGGATCTTCCCGGACCAGGGCTCAAACCCGTGTCCCCTGCACTGGCAGGCGGATTCTTAACCGCTGCGCCACCACAGAAGCCCAGTCCTGGCGTTTTAACAAGAGTTACAAACTAGAAGGATCTGCTCTAAGAGTCTCAGGTGTGGTGATGCCACATGGAACGGGGACCACGGGGGTGGGACTGGAACACGGACTCAAGGCAGCTGTTTTCAAGTTTTGCCACACGTTAGAATCACCTGGGAGCTCTGGCCCAGGGTGCATGCTGTGCCCCAACTCCGAATGTCTGGGGTGAGACCATCAGCAGCTCTGAAAGATGGTTTGCAGGGGCACCATTGATTAGGAGCCGCTGTCAGAGGGTGTGAAAGTTGGGCTTTGAAGAGCTGGGTTTGGGGCACAGCTTAGCCTGTGTAATTTTGGGCTTCTGGGTTCCAGGTGCTTCATTCAATCCTTGCAGAGCCCTAGGAGGTGGGTGGGGAGGACCCCTGCTTCACAGGTGAGGGACTGAGTCCCAGGTCGGCAGGCCGGGAGCTGGTGGTCAGGCTGCTGCCACCTCACTGGACCAGAGCTGGCCCAGCCTCAAAGGTCCGGAGACACAGTCTCACTGTTGAGGCGGGGGCAGCCCTGGGTGAGGGCCAGTTAGACGCGCCCCAGGTACGCAGAGGGCAGCCTGCCTCAGCCAGCAAGCTTCAGAAATTCCACGGTTTGTATACAATCATTAAGAATATGCAGTCTTGGACTTCCCTGGTGGCGCAGTGGTTAAGAATCGGCCTGCCAATTCAGGAGACACGGGTTTGAGCCCTGGTCCGGGAAGATCCCACATGCCGCGGAGCAACTAAGCCCGTGCGCCACAACTACTGAGCCCGCGAGCCACAACTACTGAAGCCTGCACGCCTAAAGCCCGTGCTCTGCAACAAGAGAAGCCACAGCAATAAGCCTGCGCACTGCAACGAAGAGTAGCCCCCGCTCGACGCAACTAGAGAAAGCCCGCGTGCAGCAACAAAGACCCCGTGCAGCCAAAATATAAATAAAAATTAAAAAAAAAAAAAAGAATATGCAGTCTTTGAAAATTTTAATGACCTGGAGAAACGTTCATGATGGAATGATAAAGAATTAAACAGAACAAGGAGGATATAAAACCACACGTCCCGATCTCAATTTTGTGTGTGTACATGTATGTGTATGTGTGTGTGTCTTCTTGGATAGAAAAGAGACAGAAGTAAACACACTGACATTTTAACAGAGGTCATTATATTGGGTTATGAGATTATGGATGGATTTTCCTTTTTCTTTTAACTTTTCCTTATTTTCCAAATTTTCCTCAATAAGCAAGTATTTCTACAATTAGGAGTAGCTAATAAACTTCCGTTTTTAGAAATACATGACAGTGATCATGGCATTATGGTTCTGTGTGTGTTAAGCTCTCGTCTTTTAGAAATACATGCTAAAATATTTACATTTGAAATACAACGATGGCTTGGGGTTGCTTAAAATGATGAGGGTGGGTGGCGGTAGAGGTGAAACAGGACAGGCCATGAAAGGGTAAGGGCCACACGGAGGTTCATTATATCGTCCACTTCACTTTTGTATTATGGAAAAATTTTTCCGTAATACAAAATTTTAAAAATATGCGTACAGTATAAATGTATAATATATAATAAAATGATATCTATGTTTGTGTTTGAACAGTGATTCTTTTTTAAAAAAAAGTCTTAAAGATCCTTTTTCTCTGTAAACATTTCTATGGAAACATTTAGGAAAGCGCTTTTGGTTTCCTCTTAACAAGCATTTCCCCAGAGAGGAGGCGAACGGCCTTCACGAGCAATCTGCAGCCCCAGCCGCAAGCCCAGCTCCAGAGACAGGAGGTCCCCATCCACGCAGGATGAAACCTGGGTCTCCAGGTCCTCAGCGGGGTCACTACCCACTTCTGTTGGCCGGGTCATGACCTTCCACCCATCTGGACCTGGACCCCCCACCTGCTAAACGGGCCACGGTGAGCCCAGCCTCCCGCATGTTATGTGGAAGCTTCCTGGCCCAGAGCAAAATATCACGGATTACACAAGAGCCTAGGTGCTCTGCGGGTCTGGGGTGCTGGCCGGGGTCTCTGGCCAGAGAAGAGGCTCAGAGGGAGAGTCAAGGGCAGCCCTGGGGTGGGGTCTGAAGGCGGGGTTAGGGCCAGACCCCACTCAGGAGTGTGTTCCCAGTGACGCATCCTCCCTGGAACGTGAGCGTGACACGAGGACCACCCTGGGCACACCCATCCTGAACAGAACTCCAGGAATGAGGGTGGCATTGAGCCCCACCCCGAGGCCCGGCCTGCCCAGCTGAGGAAGACTGCGGGATAGTCAGTGTTGTTGAGGACAGGCTGGCTTCTTCCGGAAAACCCACCAGGAGAGAGTTCTCTCAGGCCTTTCCCGAGGGACTAGCCTGTTTTCATCTAAATCTTGAAACAGAGTGTGTTTCTGTCTTTGCTTTGGCTACTGGGAAGCTCCAAACCAAATTTATGACACACCTCTGTCACCTTCAGAAAACTTCATCAAATTTGTTCCTGTGTATGAACTCAGTTTTGGCTTTATTTTCTTTATTTGCTGATCCCTCATCTACTTATTTTTTGTCCTTTGTATGTTTTTCCTGAAAGCTACATCATATTATTTTTGGAAGGAGATAGTTATGAGTAAATAAACAAATAACACTGTGAAGTTTGGGATTCATGTTAAAAGGCCCTTCTGTCCAAACAGGTTTACTATATTTTTAACTTTACAACATCTTATTGAATTAGAAGGTAGGTGGTTTCTCCCCTCCCTTTGTTTTCTTTTTTTAAAGTTGGCTTTTATTTTTAGTAAATTGTGTATGTAACTGGTTTCAAAGAGTCCAATGTCTCTTGTCACAAAAAAAAAAGAAAAGAAAAAACAGTAAGCTCCTGACACCCCTGCCCCCATTTCCTGTTCCTCAGAGGCAACGACTTGGAACTCTATTGACTGATTCTGAATTATACGCTGATGTTGCTACTTCTGAATTTTTCAGCTTGGGGTGGTTTCTATGGACCTCCCAGTGTGGAGAGGAGGCCATCATTCTTTCGCACAGCCTTCCACCCCCGCCCACTCCCCCAATACGCTCATCTTCCTGTCCCACTCCTCGATGGCTGAGCCCGAGCCTGAGCCCTCGCGCTTGTTATTTTGACTCTAGTTACTGAGACTCGTGTGATCGTGTGTGCTGGCTTATGTTCCCGTTGTCTTCCCTGGAGTCAGTCTCTCCCCCCGTACTTGCATCTCCCAGCCCCACGTGGCTGGTGGGGGACTTGGGTCCCGCTGAGGGTCGCACAGCACGGTGAGGTCTGCGCCTCTTGGGTCTCCGCCAAACGAGGCACCCCTCTGCCTCCGGGAGGATCTGGCTTTGGGCCTCTCCATTTCTCTCTCAGGAGAGAGAGAACACCTCTTCCCACCATAAAGTCACAGTCCCCGGAGCTTACCTGGAATGAGCCAAGGGCCAATTCAAAAAACAGCTGCATCTCCATGGCATCCTCCGGGGAGAAGGCAAAGATTATGTAGTGGACTCCGAAGAGGGGGACCAGCAGGAGGGTGGACTTGGCCAGGCGCCTGAGGACACAGAGGCGCTGCGGTCTCGGGGCCCCCACACCCAGGGGCACCCCCATCTCGCCTGACCGCAGGAGGCTTTGCAGCGGTGTTCCGCTGCTTGTTTGTTTTTACTTCCGTTTCGGAAAATCTCCAACTCCAACGTACCCGTCACCCGGATTCAATACTTATCAGTCCACGGCCAGTCCCCAAATTTCTGTTTATGAACCCTGTCAGTAAAACGCTTTGAACCCATACCCACATGAATAACTTTATTGATTTACAGAGTATCTGCATGTATTACTATCAATCACTCTGTGTCTAGTGTATTATTAGCAAAGCCGGCATTCTCATTTGTTGGATAATAAATATCTGTGAGGAGAAGCTCTTTTGTTTTCTTCCCAGGTTAGTTTGCCAAATTTGGCAAACAAAAATACAGGATACCCAGTTCAATTTGAATTTCAGATAAACAATGGATAGTGTTTTTTTTGGTGTAAGTACTAAAAAACTATTTGTTGTTTATCCAAAATTCAAATTAAACTGGGCATCCTGTATTTTATCTGGCAACTCTGTCCTGGATCCCCAGCTGCCCCCTACTTTGGAGCCACTACTCTAGTGACATCCTGGGGAATCTGTCACCCAGTAATCCAGGCCTCTGCCAGATTCTCAAAACTCAGACCCTGACAGAGAAAGCCTCTGTTGGACACTGATTTGTCTCCAACATTTATCATGGACTGAACTGTGTTCCCCCAGAATTTTAAGCTGAAGCTCTAACTATGCCCCAGTACCTCAGAATGTGACTGTACTTGCAGACAGGGACCAGTTTAAATGAGACCATCAGGGTGGGACCGTAGTCCAACCAACTGGTGTCCTTGTAAGAAGAGACACCAGGGATGCAGGTGCACAGAGAAAAGGCCACGAGAGGACCCGGTGAGAAGGCGGCCATTTACAAGCCAAGGAGACAGACCTCAGGAGAACCCAACCCTGCCAACACCTTGACCTTGGACTTCCAGCCTCCAGAACTGTAAGTAAATAAACTTCTCTTATTTAAGCCGGCCAGTCTGTGGTGTCTTATTGTGGCAGGCTCTGCAGACTAACACATTGTCTTTCTTGTACATCTTAAAGGTTTTAAAGTATTTTGGGATCACATTATCTTGAAAATCTGGTGAAAGCTAAGGTCTAGTGAAAGCTGGAAAATACCAGCTCGACCCTCGGCATCCACGGGGATTGGTTCCAGACCCTCCGCAGACACCAAAATCCTTGGATGCTCAAGTCGTTTATATAAAATGGGGTACTATTTGCATATAACCTACGCACATTTCCCCATATATTTAAATCATCTTTAGATTACGTATAATACCTCCTACAATGAAAATGTTTTGATTGGGAATATTTTTTCCCAAATATTTTCAATCTGCAATCCAAGGTTGGCTGAATCCTCAGATGCAAAACCCACAGACAAGGAGGGCCACTGTCCCTGTAAAGATTTGAATTTGGGTCCCAGAAGCCCACTCTCTGACTCCCTAGCCTTGTCCCAAGGGTAAGATATCTGCCTCCAGGGATCCTGCTTAGATTTCTTTTCTCCCCACCCCTGGGGCCGGGTCTCAGGGTCACATGGACCCATTCTCCCTTCCCCTGGTCCACTGTAAACTCCCAGGTCCCAGCTTTTCCTTTTCCTACACCTCCAACAGTGCCCAGCACCAGCTGGGTAAACAGCAGGTGCTCAGTAAATGCCTGCTGACTGACTGAGCGAGCGTGCCTAGGTCTTTGCCCTCCACTTACTTATAATGGTTCCCTTCACTTCCTCTTGTTTCTTGAGTTCTAAGTTTTCTCATCAGGATCCTTAGGATGTTTATAAAAAGGATGAAATTAATCTGTAAAACACAAGGCAGAGGTGGGGCTAAAGGTGATTTGCTTTCCCAGCACCTCTCCTGGCCCTGGCCCCTGGCCAGGGAAGGCACTGCAGACCACACCAGGACAGCTCATCACTCTGTCCACCACCCCCAGTCCTGGTGAAACACACTGTCTGGGCAGGGATGGCTGCCACAGCACCGCCCCCGGCCCCTGGGATTCAGGAGCTCTGAGGTCTGCTCAGTTGCAGCATGGATTACTCACACTTGGAATGCGTTGCAATCTTGTTAAAAGGCAGACCTGGAGTAGGCCTGAGATTCTGCATTTCTAGCAAGCTCCAGGGGATGAATGCCAAAGCCGGTCCTTGGACTACGCTTTGAGTAGCAAAGGCTTTATAGCAGAGGTTCTCAAAGTTCAAGGTGCAGACTGCTGGGCTCCACCCCCAAGGTTATGGTTTAGTAACTGCAAATGAGATTTGCTTTTTTTTTTTTTTTTTTTTTGCCACACCACATGGCTTGCAGGATCTTAGTTCCCCAACCAAGCCCTCGGCAAGTGAAAGCACGGAGTCCTAACCACTGGACCGCCAGGGAATTCCCAAGATTTGCATTTTTAACAAGCTCCCAGGTGAAGCTGCTGGTTTAGGGACCACACTTTGAGAACCACTGCTTCGGAGACTTACAGAATCTCTGCAGGTCAATCACCAGCTCCAGGAAGCCTTCTTGATTACCTCCTTTTCCTGATTCACTGTAGTTAGGGATGATGCTACTTGTCAGAGCACTTGAAATACTTGAAGGGGGCCAAATGCAAGCATCTGTGTGTGTCCACTAATCACCAGTTCAATCCTAACTTTCTAAAGGACAGGAACGGGGTCTATTTCTTTTGGTGTCCCCTTCCCCAGCTCCAGTGCCCAGTGCCAGCAACACTCACTAGGAAGCTGCCCGTGCGTCGGCCCCTCTCCTCCCCTCCCCCACCAGCTCTAGAATCATTTTGCAGCAGCAGGATCAGTGGAGCTGACTGGTTGGGCCCCCTGGGGCCTGGGGACGGTGGCCAGAAGACACAGGATTAGCAGCCTGGCTGGGGCCCCAGCCCAGCGCCCCTGCTTCAGGACACTTCTCAGCTCGCTGTTTGTGCATCTTGCTCTAAGCTGTGTGTGGTGTAAACTAACAAAAGCTCTTTTATCTTATTTCATTTTGTGCCTTTGAATTGTATTTAATTTATTAGGGAGAACTTGAAAGCAAGAGGGAAAATCTTAACTATCCCAAGGATGAGTCTTAAATAGTGGAATTCTAGACCGCGTGACAGGCTGGTAGGGAGAAACTTTGCATCAGGAGTGCCCACCCCACATATCCGTCAGTCACTAGAGAGACTACAGTCTTGTGAAAGCAGCCTGGGCCCTGGGGCTCTCGTGGGCTGGGCTGTCCAAGCCCCACAGTTACAGCAGGGAAACTGGCTCAGTGTTATGCAGCTATAGCACATCAGCTGGTCAAATAATTTCAAATGATGTGGGAAAGATTACATCTATTGCTAAGTGAAAAAAACAAACTAGGACACAAAACTATATTAAGCATTTTTGAAAAAGTACATGTGCTCAAAGAAAAAAATAGGAAGGAAAAGCACATGATCACAATGTGCATCTAGGTACTAAAAATATGGGTGATTTTATTCCCTTTTTAAAAATACACTTTGTATTTTCCAATTTTTTACATGAATTCCATTATTATTATTTTAGAAATGAAAATATATTTTGATTTTACAGAAAAACAAGTACATTCTTATTAAAACATAGTTAGTGATAGAGTCAATATTTTTCCACCACATTATCAACCTAATAAAAAAGGTTCTGACATTATCTAAATGTGACAAGCTGACAAAAAACAACTTTTGGTAAATAATAGCAGATTTCATTATACTGTTTTCAGCGTATTGACTGTAGTAGGAAATGAAAGCTTAATACCTTTCATTATCCCTTAAGCTTCAATTTAGTCAGATTATAAAACACTATGCTAAGGTTAGCAAATAAAAATGATCATCAAATTATTTGTTACCATAAAAAGACTTTGGGTAGCAATGTCTTAGGGGAGCAAACGTAAAGTCTTGTTTAAAGTGCTAGATAACCCCTCTGCTAGCAGTACACTCTGCATTACTACCCCATCAGACACCCTCTTCCCTGAGTGCTTCCGGATTAATGAATGGCCCTCACACCTACTGAGAAAAGCAGAAATAGGAAGTCATTATACTCTCCTGAGCTACCCAGTGGCCTAATGTGGCTGCCACGCGGATTTCTCTACAATTTCCAGCTCTCCTATTGCAAGTTGAGATGGTAGGTAGGATCAAATAAAATTCTATTATTTTTGAAAAAAAAAAAGAAGGTGGTCATGGATGGCCCCAGGAGGCGAGCCAGTCAGCCATCAGCAGAGGAGGGGGCTGCTGCCCTGTCCTGCCCTCCTGTGAGCCCAGGAGGGGCACGTTCTGTCACCTGGTTCTGCAGCCTTGGCACCCCTCGGAGCCTGTGCACACTACTTCCAGAGAGGGGCCGCCCCATGTGTCTTTCTTGTCCCTATCCAGGCCACAGGCCCAGCTAAGGGCCGCTGGGTTGCAGAGCACAATCAGCTGGGAACGTAAAACCAAGACGAGCCCCCAGGCCCCTCCCCAAGACAAGGAGACCCTGCATCTCTGCTATCACTGTTTTTAGAAAGCTCCCAGGTTGAGAGTCCAGTCAGGGTTGAGACGCCTGAGCTCCCCTGTCCACGAGTCCCTCCTGAATCGCTCCGCTGGGGCCACCCCTCCGGGCCTGTCCCTGTCACAGCCCCACAGAGGCCCAAGACCAGTCTGGCACTTGGCTTTCCCCAGGTGCCACGCCCCTCCTGTGATCCCAGCTCAGTGAGTCTTCCCACTTCCACCAGAGAACACCGAGAAAAATGATCAGGCGCCAGCGTTCTGAACCAGTGGAGGGGGAACCTCAGGCCAGCCTGAGCCAGCCAGCTCGGGTAAGGAGCTCTGCTCGCCACACCGCAGCTGCTACCCGTGGACCAGGCGCAGGCAAGCTCTTGCCACCTGCCTCACTGCCCTCCCGTCCACTGGTCTCTCGGGGGCGGAGCTCCCAGACCTCCTGCCACAGCCCAGCCCCCGGAAGGTCTGGTTTGTCCCTCCCACACCCAGAGGCAGCAATGCTGGCCTTGCCCTGGCCCTCTGCCCTGCAGGCCGGTCCTGTTTTGGTCTCTCCCGCTGGAGCCCAGCTCAGGGGGATGGCCACTTACCAGGACGGAGACAATCACAGGCCCTCGAATGACCCACCAGATGGACGCGTTGGCATTGATGTCCCAGCACCTAGGGAGGGACAGCCAGGCATCACAAGGAGTGGGGAGCTGGCTGACCAGAAGACTAGTTCTCTGAGGTCCCCTTTGCGGGAAGGACCCACACTGTGGTCCCGACCCCAGAGGCTGTGTGCTCAGCACCCTGAGAACTGACCATCCTCTGCTGCCCAGGAGCACTGCCGGGGCCAAGGGAGCACCTGGGGAGCAGAGCCGTGCGGACCTGGGATGGAAGATTCTAGACCCCAGAGCCAGCACGCTTTCAGAGTGCGCCAGGGAGCACGGTGGCCAGGCAGGTGACCTCAGGGAGTGAAGTGTCCGGGTGACTGACGTGTGACCTCGGCCCCGGGGACATCAGGCACAGGGGCACTTGGCAACTGCAGAGGCTGTGCTTGGTCTAAGGCGGCCACAACTCTGTCCAGCTCATTTTTGCCACAAGGCCACATAGGAAATGTTGATAGAACTTTCCATTTGTTCTAAAGAAGCTGAAAATCCAGACCTTTTTTTAAGGGAATTTATCCAATTAAAAGGATTATTTGGGGGGCTTCCCTGGTGGCACAATGGTTAAGAATCCGCCTGCCAATGCAGGGGACACGGGTTCAAGCCCTGGTCCGGGAAGATCCCACATGCCGCGGAGCAATGAAGCCTGTGCGCCATAACTACTGGGCCTGCGCTCTAGAGCCCACGAGCCACAC
>NC_041215.1:41017529-41048301 GCF_002837175.3 Physeter macrocephalus | reverse complement strand
CTCTAGAGCCCACGAGCCACAACTACTGAAGCCCACATGGCTAGAGCCCGTGCTCTGCAACAAGAGATGCCACCGCAATGAGAAGCCCGCGCATCGCAACAAAGAGCAGGCCCCGCTCGCCGCAACTAGAGAAAGCCCGTGCGCAGCAACCAAGACCCAACGCAGCCAAAACTAAATAAATAAAATAGATACAACATTAAAGAAATAAAAAATGTTTAAAAAAAAGGATTATTTTGGACTGAATTGGACTGCAAGACACATGCACGCCTCGTCTGCCCTCGTCCACTCTCTGGCCTGGCTGTGTCATTACGCTGATGACACACGGCCTCCCTCCCCCTCGGCCCGGGTGCCGCACCTCCTCCCGGGCTTCTTCCATGCTTTCCTTCCACGAGCCCATGCCCAGGAACCCCTGGGCTTACCCTGTCCCTGAGCCCAAGTCTTTGGAGAACGAGACTAGAGCTCTTGGTGCCCGTCAGGGCTATAAGGCTGCTCTCCTGCTCTCCTGGGCCTGCGGGACTCACACACCCATGTCCGAGGAGGGAGCTGCCAGGAGAGGAAGAGCTGGGCCGGCCCTTAGAGCAGCTGCCAGCGTTTCACAGCTCTCGTCGGGCACCTGACACAACCACAGAGCAGCTGGGCCGGCCCACCCCAGGAGGGCTGGGCATTCGGCAGCCTGCGCTGCAGAGAACTCGCCTGTGGCCCCAGGTCTGAGACACAGGCCTCTCCTAGGTAACAGCTCCAAAGAAGGGTCCGTCCTGCTGGAAGAGCTGGACAAGATAAAATATACCCTTGTTACCTCTCTCCATCCACCAGCTTACCCGACATCTTCCAGAAAGTGCCTGGTGACAGCCCACGAAGCAACAAAAATGGCTGGGGAACCTGAGGGTTAAAAATAAAGGGGGAGGGCAGAAAGGAGAGGACTCAATTTTCAGCACCCTTATGAGAGACCGGACAATCAGTGATTCCAGGCCAGGCAGCAAGCAGGTGCCAAGGTCTGGTTGCCATGGAAACCCCCTTGCCATCCCGTGTAAATGTGCAGTCTCGCGCTTCAAGGGTGCCAAGGAAACCCTGGGAACGGAGGCAGGATCAGACAGACCCTGAAGGCCACTGGGGGGCAGGGGCCTCCTGGGAGCTTGGGCCAGATTCCGGAGGACCTCTGTGGGGGAGAAGGGAGGGGACCAGGGCCCCTGGGCACGCCCATGGAGCTTGTGGAGGCCACTGGTGGAGCCCCTTTCTCAAACTGGGATATTTGGGGGGGATACAAGGCCACAGGAGAACATTTAGTTTTATTTGAATATTGGTTTGTAAAAAGCTTGGCCATTCAACTGGTAATGTAAGCTATCAATGTTATGTAAACAAAAATACATTTTGGACTAGAGAATTGTAAGTACACAGGAAATTTAAAGATAAAATACAAGAACACTTCCTGACTTCTGGCTGAACATGACAAATTGAACTTATACATTTATCTCTGTTTCTCACTGAAACCCCTCCAACATGACAGTAAAGAAATAAAAAAGCTACAAGCCCATAAGCACAAAGAATGGGCAAGGAGGGTACAGTGCACGAGAGAGGTCAGCACTTAGGAACCCGGGAGCTGGCAGAGGAACAGTAACTGATGCCCCAGAGCAGACAAAGCTGAAACACAAGCGCGGCACGGGGGCTGCCGCTGGGAAGGCGCCCGGCCCGGTGGTGAGGGCACCCGGGGCGCCAGCAGGCAGGAGAGAGGGTGGGGCTGGAGGCAGGAAGCGCGCAACCACCCCAGGCGGCCAGCACCACCCTTCCACAGCCAGAGTTCATCCCCGACAGAAGGGCATTCTCTGGAGAAACAGAGCCAAGGGGAATGGGGCTCTGGCCCAGCAGAGGGTGGGAGGGGTACTCAGCCAGGCACGAGGACCAAGAGAGCACCTACACCTGTGCTGCCACGTGTGGCCACCGAGCCCTTGACATGCGGCTGCTCTCAGACGAGCTGTGCTGCAAGTGCAAGATAGCAGATTTGGAACATTTGCAAGAGTCAAAAAAGACTGTAAAATATGTCAGTAATGATTTTTTAAATTATACATCGAAATGTTAATATTTTGGTTATATTGGGTTAAACAAAATATACTACTGAAATTAATTTTACTAATTAATGAAACTAATTAGTTTCTTTTTACTGTGTTTATTGTGGCTACTAGAAAATTTTAAGTTATATGAAATATAGCTCAGATTCTATTTTTAATGGACATGCCTGACATCCGCTAACTGGTAAGAGCCCACCCCCAGGCTGCTCAGTTCTCAGACTTCTAACAGCAGGATTCTTCCCTGGAGGAACCAAACAGCCCCAGACAAAGGGCCTCTAGTAGCGACGCTGAGGACCCACCAACACAGCGGCCACTTCCAGCCCACTCTCCCTTGAGAGACATGTCCCCCCGCTCCCCTCCACACACACACAGAGGGCCTTCAGTCAACCCCGAAGTGACTCACTCTTAAATATGAACAGTCAAGGTCAACCACATCTGAGGAAAGCTGATTACATAAAAGACAAGGACCCAAACAACCAGAGAAAAGGAATTCAGAGGACACAGACCATACAGGCTGTACGAGGAACTCGAGTAAAACAATTCTAAGGAATATCACCAGTGAGATTAGAGGGACCATTACTTCTCCAAGACACAAACAGGGTGCCGAAAACAGAGGGCATTCAGAGACTAAGGAAGAGGGCTTGCAGACTGAATACATGATGATAGAGATTTTTAAATTCCATAGATGCGATGGAAGATGAAGACCAGGAAGCAGAACACAAAGCGTGGAATGAAAAGTAAGAGGAAAGAAACGAGAAAATTAGAAGCCAATTCCAGGATGTGCACCATCTGATTAAAAGTTTCAGAAAGAAAGGATTAAAAACCAGAGGGAAGGAAATGATCAAAGGGGCAGTGTAAGAACATTGTCCAAGAAATGAAGGATGTGAGTTTCCAGATGAAAGGAGCACCACATACCAGCAAAAGGATGAAAACAGACTTGCATGGGGGCAATCCCTGTGATATTTCAAAACACAGGAGACAGAGAGAAGATTCTACAGATTCTACAGCTTATACAGAGGTGGGTAAAAAGGCTCGGGAAACAGAATGACATGGCATGTCACATAACACCAGATGCCAAAACAGAAGGCCTTCAAAATTCTGGGGAAAAATAACTGTCAACCTAATTTCTATGCCCAGCAAAACTACAAATTGGGTGTGAAAGTTGAACAAAGATATGTTTAGATATGCAATGCAAAAAAATGTAGCTTCCAGACTTCCCTGGTGGTGCAGTGGTTGAGAATCTGCCTGCCAATGCAGGAGACATGGGTTCAAGCCCTGGTCTGGGAAGATCTCACATGCCGCAGAGCAACTAAGCCCGTGCGCCACAACTACTGAGCCCATGCACCACAACTACTGAAGCCCGCACGCCTAGAGCCCGTGCTCCGCAACAAGAGAAGCCACCGCAAATGAGAAGCCCGTGCACCGCAACAAAGAGTAGCCCCCGCTCACTGCAGCTAGAGGAAAGCCCGCGCACAGCAACAAAGACCCAACGCAGCCCTAAAAAAAAAAAAAATGTAACTTCCATGCACTCTTTGTTAAGACAGACACTGGAGGATGTGCTCCAGCACGACTGGACAGTAAAGCAAAGAGAGGCAGACAAGAAGTCAAGGAATAGGATTCGTGGAGGAAAACGAAGGAAATTTCAGCCTGAAGGTTAAGGGAGTTGAGCAAGTCTAGAGAATGACCAGCCCAAGCAGAGCAGGAGGACGGAAGGCTCTTCTAGAAAGAACACAGGTGGGTGTATCATGTTAAATAGCACCCCCTAAGGTTCATATCCCTAGAGCCTTAGGATGCGACCTTTTCTGGAAATAGGGTCTTCGCAGGTGTTATTAGTTAAGATGAAGTCATACTTATAAGGACCTTAATCCAATATCACTGGCATCGTTTTAAGAAGGCCGTGAGATACACACACAGAGAGGAGACATAGCGGGAAGAAGACCATGTAAAGATGGAGGGAGAGATTGGAGTGAGGCTCCTACAAGGAAAAGAAGGCCAAAGACTGCCAGCAACCACCAGAAATGAGGGGAGAAGCACAGAGCATATTGTCCCTCAGAGCCCTCAGGAGGAATCAGCCCTGCCGAGACCGGACTTCGAACTTCTGGCCTCCAGAACTGGGAGACAATACATTTCTGCTGTTTTAAGACAAGTGGCAACTTGTTACAGCAGCCCTAGGACACTCATACAGCAGGAATAAACCAAACAAATAGGAACTAACAGACTTCACGTTGTTGCATTTGATGATGGGGAACCAGCACTGGAGGGTTTTCCAGTTCTGTTGAGAATCTGGGAGAATTAATGACAGCAACACAAAATGAGTCAATAAAAAATGACTCCATAAGTTTGGGATTAACACACACACACTACTATATATAAAATAGATAACCAACAAGGACCTACTGTATAGCATGGGAACTATACTCAATATTATGTAATAACCTATATGGGAAAAGAATCTGAAAAAGAGTGGATATATGTATATGTATAACTGATCCACTCTGCTGTACACCTGCAATTAACATAACATTGTAAATCAACTATACTCCAAAATAAAATAAAAATTAAATTAAAAAATGACTCCATAAAATATAAAAACTTAAATATTGGAAGTAAAATCAATGTACACCAGTTGGCTCGGTAGTAAACAATATTTACATAGACATGATGATGTATACATTGAATACTGTGATTTAGCCCTAAACTGTGAAAGACTGTAACGGGAGGATGGAGGTGGCAGATGAAGAATTTTATACCCTTCCCTTTAATCACAAGGAGTCAACAAATAATGCCTCAGGACTTCCCTGGCGGTACAGTGGTTAAGAATCCACCTTCCAATGCAGGAGACGCGGGTTGGATCCCTAGTCTGGGAACTAAGATCCCAAATGCGGAGGGACAACTAAGCCTGTGCGCTCTAGAGCCCGCACGCCACAACAAAAAAGATTCCGCGTGTTGCAGCGAAGATCCGGCGTGCCACAACTAAGACACGACGCAGCCAAATAAACAAATAAATATTTTTTAAAAAGTGGGCCAAGGATGTGAATAGACAGTTTTAAAAAAAACACAATGCCTCAGATGGACAAATCAAGACATAGTAGAATATTGTTTAGAAACATGAGAGCAGATATCAAGAGGGCAGCTAAAGGGCTGGAGGATGTTACATCCGGGTGGCAGAAGTGGGAGCCTCTTCAGGAGGCTGCTTGCTTTTGTTTGTTTTTTCATTTTAGACTTGTAGTTCTATTTAATTCTTTAAACCAAGTACCCGTATGGCTTTGATTAAAAAAAATTCTCTGCCTCAATTGTGGGTACTTTGGGCAAACATGGATTCTGAGGGCCACCTGTTTATGATTACTTGTCTTACATCTTTAACAGTGAGTCAGTGGAAAAGTTTGAAAAGCAGATAATGGCTTAAGTCGTGGTTCTCACTGTGGTCCCTGCAACAGCGGTATCAGCGTCACCTGGGACCTGGTTAGAAATGCAGAGTCTCAGGCTCCACCACTGGCCCAGTGGACTGAGCCTGTGGGGCGGGGCCCAGGCAACCAGGTTGACGTGCCCTCTGCATGGTTCCAACGCAGCTCCAGCTGGAGCACCCCCAGTCTGAGTTCCCTCAGTGAATGGGAGTTTGACGCAGCTCCTATAAAAGCCAGAGGTATCACTCTTTCCTGGGCACAGACTGACACCCCAGCCACCTTGAAAAAGTAAAAGCTTTGGATAAGTAATAAAAACTTCAAAAGCTGTGCCTTCTGACTCAGGGGTCCCAATTCCAGGATTCTCTATTGCTCATGGAATAAGCTTTGCCCATAAAAGTATTCCTCACTGTGTTATTTATCACAGTGAAAAATGAGAAACCGAAACATCCAAAAAATAGGTATTTGGTTACATATGTAAACACAGTGGTTAAAAATGTTTACTGAAGATTTGAAAGAATACAGAGCATGCTTCTGTGTCCATGGAAAGAGGCAAGATTCAAAATTCTACATACAGGATGATTGCAACCATGTGGGAAAAACTGGGAGTATAAAAAATGTCTGGAAGGAAACCCTAGAAAATGTTCAACAGATGGGACCACGGTAATTTTTTTTCCTACATAAAAAAAGTAGGGTTTTTTTTGCAAAGTTTTATGGTGACCACATACTCATTTCAGCAACCTATCTCTGGGGAGGGGGGTGAGTACAAACTGAGGCAGGGGCCGCTGCTTTTGCAAGACAAGAGCCTCTCGCAGACAGCTTTAGACCTTCCTGAGTCCCTTCATGTCCCCTGGGGGTTGTGCAGGCAGAGAGGCACGGAGAGAAGGAACCGCTGCTGTTTAATGTGCTGCTCTATCCCCAGGGCCTGGCATATAGTAGATGATCAATAAATATTTGAGGAAGAGGGACTTCCCTGGTGGCCCAGTGGCTAAGCCTCTGCGCTCCCAGTGCAGGGGGCCCGGGTTCCATCCCTGGTCAGGGAACTAGATCCCACATGCTGCAACTAAAATATCCCACTTGCTGCAACTAAAGATCCCGCGTGCTGCAACTAAGACCCAGCGCAGCCAGATAAATAAACAAATATTAAAAAAATATATTTGAGTAAGAAAAGAAGGCTCTCGTTATCTCACTTAAACCCCTAAAAACCCGTGATGGAGATATTATCACAATGCACCTTTGTCTCCTTGCTAGGCTACAAACCCCTGGAGCGACAGAAGCATGTTTGTTTTTGTTTTTGTAATCTCTGTAAGCCCTTCTGAGCACAAAGAAGTGCTCTAAGAAACTTCAGCAAATTATGATCCTGATATTATAGATGACGAAGCTGTCCACGTTCACACAGGGAAATCCTGGCAGATGTGGGAGTCAAGGCTCAGTGAGGTGGCTAGGCACCGGGGGCGTCTGGAGCAGAGCTAGCAGCATACGGCAAGTCCCCTGTCCCAGGCTCTCTGGAACTACTGGCCTGTGTGGAAATCCAGATCTGCAGAGCCTGCATCTCCTGCTGACTGAGAGTCATGTGCTAATCAGGCTGCCAGAGTTCAGAAGCAGGAGGGCTCAGTGAGCTCCGCTGGTTCAGGCAACTTCCCTGATGGTCTGATGAGGAGATAGAGACCTTGCACATAAGGATTTAGACAAGCAGAGAACACAGTGGAGGGCATTCCTGGCAGGGGCACTTCTTAATTAAAGGCACCAAGAAGAAAGTAAATGAAGCTAATGGCTACTACACATGACTACCCCTGTAGGCCTGTGAGTCACTCACAGAAACCTGACTCTGTCTAGAACCCAGTGGGGAACTTACGTATGTTTATCAAATGAACAACGGATGGAGGGATGGAGGGATGGATGGAGGGATGGATGGATGGAAGGATGGAGGGATGGAGGGATGGGTGGATGGATGGATGGAGGGATGGAGGGAGGGATGGATGGATGGGTGGATGGATGGGTGGATGGATGGGTGGATGGATGGATGGATGGATGGGTGGATGGGTGGATGGATGGATGGGTGGAATATAGTGGAGATCATATTTTTATTACTTGAACTTGAAATACACTTAGTCTCAAAGTTACTTTCATGGTCTAGAATTTATAACTCATAATTATATTACAGAAAATTTAAAGAATTCATGTTGTCATCTCAGAAACTCTGAAGCTAGCAGAGTTTTATCTTCAGAGTTTTTGTATGGCTTAAATTTACCAGTCATCATCTGAGCCAGATGGCTTAAATTCAGTAGTTTCTTGCTAAGTATCAGATGGAGGGATGGATGGATGGAGGGATGGATGGAGGGATGGATGGAGGGATGGAGGGATGGAGGGATAGGTGGATGGATAGGTGGATGGATGGATGGAGGGATAGGTGGATGGATAGATGGATGGATGGATGGATGGATGGATGGAGGGATAGATGGATGTTTGTTTATAGCAGAATAAGAGTTAAGGGGCTTTGCAAATAGACAGGCCTTGGTTTGAATTCTGGTTCTACTCTTGTCTACAGTGTTAGCTGAGCATGTTATGTCATGTCTCTGAGCCAAGGTTCCTTTAAGAGGCCTCTGGAGGTTGTTGTGATTATTACATAATGCATGCAAAGTGTTGAGCTCAAAGCCTGGCATACGGTAGGTGCTCAAGAATTCAGAATTATTATCATCTTCATTGACCAGAAAGGAAAGGGGGAAGAGAAGCAATGGGGCCTGCAGTTAGCTGTCTTACTACCATTTCCCCTCCTTCCTGGAAACTGAATCCTGAATTTCTTTTGGGAAGCTATGTGGTTTGAGTAGCTTAAGCCAATCAGTGTATTCCATTCTCTCAGGCCCCTGTGATTCGTTCAAGGATGTGAATAACACTTCAGCTGGTCCAATCAGAGTGAATCTCAGAGTATTTGCCGGGAGTGCTTGGACACAGCCTCTCTCTTTCATCAGATGTAACAATGAAGCCAGGAAGAAGCCCAGAGCTGCTGGCAGTTACATTGGGAGCACCTAATGATAACACTGATGTTACAGAAGGCAAAGCAGAAAAACAAAAAGAAACGTTGAGCTGCTGGATTCAGCCTCACCTGAAGCTGGTGTCCCTGGACTTGTCAGTTATATGAACCAATTAATTTCTTTGATGTTTAAAGCCTATCTAAGCCAGGTTTTCTGATACCTACAGTCAAAAGCACCCTAACTGATAAAAAAGGAAGCAGGAATGAGGACGTATGGATGCAACGTCTGGGGAAGACGAGGCAACAGTGTTGGGGGTATCAAACTGTAAAGGCTTTGGATGCCAGAAATTGAGGCTAGGTTTTAGCTATTTTTTCCCATGTGACAGACAAACTGAGGCCAGAGAGTTAACCATCAAGCAACTTGTCTAAGATCACACAAGTTCACAAACTTAACTAAGTATAGAGCTGAGACTGGAGCCCACACCCTTCTCCTTTTGCCTCGGTGCCCTTTCCCACATAGCATGCAGCCACCGTACCCCTGGAGAAACATACCCCATCCGAGGGCAATAAAGCCCTGGAGCCATTTCCTTTCTGAGAAGAAGGAGATGACGAGGAGCGTGTGAAGGTAGAGGCCTTCCACCAGCAGCCAGGAGTAGTTGGCCATGATGCAGTACTGGAAGAAGACCATGACCAGCTTACAGCCCACCTGCAAAGAGAGGCAGCTGAGTCCCAGGCTGGCGACCCTGGGCTTCCCTCCAGGAGAGGTGGGGTGCGGCAGGGTTCAGCAGCCAGGCCAAGGAGCGAGCCTCTGGGGCTCACGGCCACCCCCTCTGGCCTTCCACTATGAGAGAGTGGAAATCCACAGGGCAGCAGGCTCGGTCAAGGTGGCCGAAGGGCTGTTGCAGCAGCAGGAACAGCATTCAAATTCCGGAACCGGCTGCCAGGTGTCAAACGGTCAGATATCGCCCAATTCCCAGCAGCAAATGAGGGCATTTTTCAGATGAGGGAACTGAGGCCTAGATAGGGAAAGGGATTTCTGAGCAAAAGGTTAATAAAATCCTTTCCAGGTTTAGTTTTCCTGGAAATAGATGAAGAAGGGACGAGCTAACACTGATGAGAGTACACGACCCTGCTTGGTGCACTGCGTCTGGACTGCAGGCCTCTGAATATCCGAGGGGGGTGCCAGGGTTGGCCTTGCCTGACTCTGTGACTCTTGTGGCAGGCCTGTCCTTTGCCGGGATCCCTGGAAGCTATGCCTGTGGGATTGTCGGGCCAAGGCTTCTATGCCAGCACGGCTCCCATTCCCGCACTGTGAGGGCCTCCTTTCCTTTCACTGCGCTGCTCCCTGAAGAGAGGACACAGCTCCTGGGATGGCCCGAGGGCTGCTGCACAGAGCGCAGGTCACGTCCACGTCCCCAGGGGAGGAGCGCCCAGGGCCGCCTGTGGCCTCCCAGACACTCCGACTCCAGGCGTGGCCTGGGGCTGGCTCGTTAGTCTGCAGCTTAGTAGAACCTGGAAAGGTTCCCTGCTGGGCACTGCTGGACTTCTCCACTGGTCAGTGATGGGGCGGGGCCTGAATCTGTCTTCTGACTCCCAGGAAATCTGCCTGAGACACAGGGGCCCTGCTTGAGGGACCTCTCAGTTCTGAGTCAGAAAACACGCACATACACACACACACACACACACACACACACACACACACGGAAAACTATAAGCAATGCAAACCTGACAGATCTGTGAGCAATTATAGATGTGAGTGGTGGGAAGTGGCAGGCAGGCTGACTAAACCAATCTCGACTTCCAATCCCCTTCTCCCTTGCTGGCTTCTGCTGTGGAGACTATGATAATAAAATACTCAATCTCCCAGCTTCCTTTGCAGTTAGATGTTGTCACATGACACAGTTCTAGCCCGTGAGATGTAGATACAGTCTTGGGAAGAGGCAAAGCCTCCCAAAGAGAAAAAAAGTTTAACCTTGACTTTCCTGCTTTTTGCCTGGAACATGGATGTGAGGCCTGGGTTTGCAGCAGCCATGTTGCTAACATGCAGTGTAAAGCATGGGATCAAGAATGGCAGAGCAGAAAGGGGAAAGGACTGTGTCCATCATGGCATGGAGCCAGTGCCACCTCTGGGTCACCCATCTGTGGACTGCTTCTGTGGGGAACAACCCCCACCTGTTTAAGACACTGATGTACAGTTTTCTGTTATGTACAGTGAAAGGGATCCTCAACTGGTACACAGTGACATTGCAATGAACGAAGACTCATCTGAGCTTTCAGAAGGAGGACGAGGGTTAGATTTAACAAAACGATTGTTCTACTGCACATCTGGGTGTGCAGACACACAAGCATATGCTCACCTTTTTCTTTCTACAACCCCAACCCTCTAGCTTTAGCCATCTGTCTACATTTGGGACTTGGCAGGAGCAGGGAAGGGAGGGGATTGCTATGTGTCTACTTCCCAGAATGGCTAATCCACGCCGGGACACTGGGAGTTGAACAGCAGCCCCATGGGCTTCTCGACAAACTGCTTTCATGTGGGTCCCAGACTATGCATGTGGGGACATGAGACTCCCTGAACCTCCCCAGCGCTGGCCCCTTTACTCTAGGCATTAAGTGCAGCCTCAGCAGGGACGGCAGGGGCGGCGGGGGAGCAGGCAGGCCTGGCCACGCCGTGGACCACGCAGGCATGTTACCCTGTGGGCATCGCACTGGGCGACGTCGTCGGAGGAGAAGAGCACGGCATCCTTGATGAAGTTGGACAGGGCACGCAGGATGAAGGACACAAAGAGATGCATGTGGATGTAGTTGCGGGTGCAGTGGAGCTTCCTGGAGGGAGAGGATGCAGGGCCGTAGGGGCCAGAGCCGGAGGGGCCCAGGGCTCAGCCGCCCACCCTCCCCCCACCCCCACGCACCACGGAAACCCAGGCCCTGGACGTGACAACTCTCTAAAATCTCCCTGTTTGCAGAACCTGAATGAGCCCAGGCCCCCAGGCGCCCAGCCTACTCTGTCTCATGATGCAATTAAAAAAAAAAAAAAAAGCCGGGGTTATAAGGGCGAGATTCTATTCTGCCCCGACCACCACCTCCAGCTCCCAGAATTGTCAGAAGGGGGTGGGGAAGGGGGCAAGTGGCACGGAAAGAACACAGGCTGTGGAGAGAAATCAGACCCGGGCTCTGCCACTTTTCAGCTACACGACCTAGAGCAAGCCCTTCACCAGCCAGAGCCTAGGTTTCCCCCTTGCTGTAGGGACAGAAGTCTCTTAACTGTTCCCCTCCTTCCACTTCAGGAACCGGACTTTCTTACGGGCAACGCATCCCAGTTCTGGTTGGGGATGACGCTACCCCTCCCCTCATGACAGACCTGACCAATCAGAGCTCCATACCTGGCTGCAGTGATTGGCTCAGGGCTGGGCATGTGACCCAAGCCAGCCAATGAGAATTCCCCCAGGACTTTCATTGCAACTAATGGAGAAGGGGGGGTCTCTTGGCCCTGGTGTCGCTGAGGTCGTAGAATGTACGTCTGCAGCTGCTGGTGGTTGTCTGTGCCAGCCCCGCGTAAAGCCTGCCTGAGGCCAATGCAAGGTGAAGAAATGGCAGGAGACAGAGCCAGTTCTGCTGATACCTTTGAGCACCTAGATCCAGGCACACCTAAAGCCAGATGCCCCTGAACTTGTCAATTATGTGCATCAGGTCACCTTTGTTTTTCTTAAGGTGTTTTAAGGTGGATTTCTGTTTCTTGCAACCAAGAGTCTGGCTAATATACCTGTAAAATGGGGATGATACCTATCTCACAGCACTGTGTGAAAATTAGAAATGATACATGTAAAGCAACTGGTGCAGTAAGTTCTGGTGATGTTCAGTAAACGTCAAATGAATTACGGAATGAACGAGGTCACAGGAACTTCACAGTTTTGCCACAGGTAAGCTTTAGATCAAGAGGGGACAAAGTGGCCCACCCAGACCTTCCTCTCTCTGGTCAGAACAATTAAAAGAGACCCTAAGTCTGTGCCGGGGAAGGCTGGGAAGATGGAGAGCTGGCAGCAGGTTCTTACCGAAAGGCACAGAGGATGCTGAGGGCAACCAGGAGCATCACCAGGGAGGAGCTGTAGCCCACGGTGTACATGACCTTCAGCTTCAGGAGGTACTCGTACTGCAGAGAGAGAGGACTGTGTCAGCCCCACACACCTGCCTGGCTGAACCTGCCCTTTTCTGCCACAGAGTGTACCTGCTCCAGGCTGCCGAAACCCCTTCAACTCTGACCGCTATTCTGTTCATACCCCAAGGACACACATTCATAGACTCACGACATCTTGGCTTGGGAAAAGACCTTGGGGATCATCCGATACCAGTTCAAACTTCTATCCCATACACAGGGCCCCTGACCATCACCCTGAATTCAAGCCTTCGCTTGAATACCTCCAGGGATGAGGAGCTCACTGCTTTTTGAAGAAGTCACTGGGTATACAACAGTGCAAAGTATTAGATAATTTTTTCTCAAGTGAATCTAAAATCTATTACCTTTAAATTGTACCTATAGGTCCCTTTTCTTCTTCTGGAGTCACTGAAAATAAATTGAATTTGTCTCGTACCTAGAGCCCATAATTATTTTAAAAATAAAATTTTCATTGTAGAATAGCTTTAGACTTATAGAAGAGTGACAAAGATTCTACACAGAGGCCTGTCCTTTCTGAATACAATTCTTCTGACCATCTGTCCCCCACTTATCGTCTGGGCATTAAATATTCCCTGTGTCTTTAATCTCTTTCCATAACCCTTCACCATTTTTCTCAACTAATATGCTCCAGTTTGTGAATGTCCTTCTTAAACAAGACACCCAGAACCAGATAGCTGAAAAGCTCCAGATGCATTCTCTGACCAGGAAGAAACAGAGTGGGACCATCACTTCCCCTGATCTATACACTGCACTCTTATTAATGCAGCCAAGCAGTCATTTACTTGTTCAGCAGCCACCTCACACTACTGGCTCATCTTTGATTCAAGAAGATCTCAATGGAATGGAATAATGTGACATATAGAAATAAATTTGAAGACCTGTATTTTTAAGGCTCAAAAAAAAAAACCAAATTGTACAATAGTCCTTTTTTTTTTAAACATCTTTATTGGAGTATAATTGCTTTACAATGGTGTGTTAGTTTCTGCTTTATAATAAAGTGAATCAGCTATACATATACATATGTCCCCATATCTCTTCCCTCTTGCGTCTCCCTCCCACCCTCCCTATCCCACCCCTCTAGGTGGTCACAGAGCACCGAGCTGATCTCCCTGGGGTATGCGGCTGCTTCCCACTAGCTATCTATTTTACGTTAGTGGTCACAGAGCACCGAGCTGATCTCCCTGGGCTATGCGGCTGCTTCCCACTAGCTATCTATTTTACGTTAAAAAGAATCAAGGAAATAAAAAGTAAAGCAATAATGCCATACCTTTTTTTTTTTACCAACCAAATTAACAAATATTTAAAAGTACTAATATTCTATGTAGGTGAGGGTATAGTGGGAGTGAAAATTGGTTCAGTCTCTCTGGAAAGTAGCATGTATCAAGAACCTCTGAAACATGCATTCCTTCTGACTGCCCCTCTACCTCTAGGAATTAATTCTAAGAATTACCAGAAATATAAAAGCATATTTATATACAAAGATGTTTATCACAGAACCATTTTTGATGAAAAACACGCAAATGTCCAACAACAGAAGAATAGTTAACTAAATTCTTTTAAATCCAAAGGTTAGACTACATTAAAAAATGGTGCTTACCAAGAGATTTAAAAGATCTCAGGACATAATGTAATGTTAACTGAAAAGACAGAATACAAATTTTACATGTACAGTGTGATTTCTGCTTTATGTAAAAATAAGTGTTAGGTTGAATTGCATGAAACTGCCCTTTTCTGTACATCGAAAAAGACTGCATCTTGGCCATCTCACGTGGTTCCATCTCATACACACACAGAAATAAGACGGTGAGGAGGTGTGTTCCACATTATTAGTGGTTAACTTTGGAGTACAAACTTATGGATAGAGTCGTTATTTTCATTTGTATTTTTTTCTGTACTTTTCATTTTTCTTCAGTGGGTAAGAACTATCTTATAACCGGAAGAAAAGGGTAATAAAAAACAAAGAACCACAGGCACAAGAATACTATTGGGGAAACCTGACAGCTGTTCATATGAAAATGACCTTGAGGTTTGAGTGGCCCAAGCTCCATGGCATTAAAGAAGTGTATGCAGAGAGAACATGCACAGGATTCAGAGTCAAGAGACAAGGGTTCCAAACCCAGAAATGCTACTACTCACCAGCTGTGTGACCCTGGGCAAATTACTTAACTTCTCTGAGCCTCAGATTCCTCATCTGCAAAATGGGGATAATATCTACCGTGCAGGCTTTTTGGAAGAACAAACAGGGTATCAGGTAGAGTATCTAGACAGTGCCTGGCACTTGGAAGACACTCAGCACATGTTGATTCTTCCCCATCTCCACCCTCTACCCCCCCAACCACCGTTCAGTCTGAGTCAGCAGTCTGACACTGCCGGTGTGAGGTATGGGTATGAGGTAGCTGCTAGGACAATCAGGTCTCTTCTCAGTTACATTAATGGAGTGCTGTGAAGCAGGCCACGTGGGAATGTCTGGAGTGTTTGGTCCAGTTCTGGGTATGTTATTTTAAAAGGAGTATTAGTAAAGTGGAGCATTTCCGGAGGAAGGCGACTGTCATCTGAACTGGCTACGCTGCACCCTAAAGGAAACAAACAAGCTTAGGGAAGCCGAGTACTAAAACGCCTGAGACTTGATTGTGAGCCCAGGGGCAGGGGAGTAACCACAGAGTCAACTGGACTCAAGACGGACCGAAAGTTTCCTGACGGTAGAGGGAACCTCTGACGGGCCGTTTGCCGTGTGACCCTGCACTTCTGCACTGAGGTGACTGCAATTCCAGAAGCCAGAGGCCACCTCTCAGCAACAAGCGGGGAGCCACAACGGCAGTAGGTTGCATTGGATGAATGGTTCCTAGACATGGGGACGTCAAAGAACAGTGAAATGTCAAAAAATCGGAGGACCAATGTGTCAGCCTAGGATCTCGTCACGTGTGGGATGTGCCCCACAGCTGATGGTGTCGTCCTCTCCCCGGGGACGCCTGGGTCTGCAGCCCCGGGTCAGGAGCCCATCGGGTTAGCCTGTGGCAGAGTGAGGAGGCATGGGGTGACAAGCGTGCAGGGTCCAGGCTGAGCATCCCGTGCTGTCCTGTGGCTGGGTTCTTGTCTGCCGGGGCACCCTCAGGACGCCCCGGCCAGCTCTGCCTTTGTCTGTAAGATCTGACCCCAAAAGAGCCCTATTCCCAGGAAGCCGGATGTGACCTCAGTGCCCCAGGCCTCAACCTCTGCAGCTGTGTACCCCCTGCCCCCCAGAGGGCTGCTGCCTGTCCTGGATCAAGCTGCCCATCTCTCTGCTGTGTGTCTCGACTAGACCCCCTCCTTCTCTATCCTCTACATCAGGAGACAGCAGACGTTTTCCATACAGGGACAGACAGGAAACATTTTAGGCTTTGGGTACTATTTGGTCTCTTTTGCAACTATTCAACTCTGCCCTTACAGTGCAAATGGGTGTGGCTGTGTGTCAATAAATCTTTATTTGCAAAAGCAGATGGTGGGCTGGATTTGGCCCAAGGGCCCTAGTTTGCTAACCTCTGCTCTGGGTAAGCAAACTCCATTTTTTTTACCCAAGTGGCAGCTTTGCCTGGTCTTTCTGCTAATCTGAGTCCACTGTTGGCAACTGGTGTGTGCCAAGTCAGGACACTGCAAAAAGACAACCAACAAATACATACTTTCACCATCATTTGATTAAAAGAGAAAAAGACATTTCAACACTAAGAAAGGATGATTCAATTCTCAGAATAAAAGAAAAAGTTTGTGGGAATTCCCTGGCAGGCCAGTGTTTAGGACTCCACGCTTTCACTGCCAAGGGCCTAGGTTCAATCCCTGGTCAGGGATCTAAGATCCCACAAGCCCTGGATTTCCCTGGTGGTGCAGTGGTTAAGAACCTGCCTGCCAATGCAGGGGACACGGGTTCGAGCCCTGGCCCGGGAAGATCCCACATGCCGTGGAGCAGCTAAGCCTGTGCGCCACAACTACTGAGCCTGCACTCTAGAGGCCGTGAGCCACAACTACTGAGCCCACGTGCCAAAACTACTGAAGTCAGAGCGCCTAGCGCCCGTGCTCTGCAACAAGAGAAGCCACCGCAATGAGAAGACCGCTTACTGCAACGAAGAGTAGCCCCCACTCGCTGCAACTAGAGAAAGCCCACGTGCAGCAGCAAAGACACAACACAGCCAAAAATAAAATAAAAATTAAAAAAAAAAAAAGACAAAGTCTGTGCTTGTCTGTGGACTGGCATTTAAGGACCAGGAATCACAGTGAATCACATGGTCTGGAAACCCTTCCACCAGTCTGAGGGATTTTTTTTTTTTATGTGAGCTGAAGCCATGGTAGGTCTTCTTTTTACTATTTTAGACAACTAATTTTCTGAGTTAAGTCCAGAACTTTGCATTCATCTTTGTTTTAATTTATTTTATTTATTTATTTTTGGCCGTGTTGGGTCTTCATTGCTGCGCACGGGCTATTCTTGGTTGTGATGCGTGGACTTCTCACTGCGGTGGCTTCTCTTGTTGTGGAGCACGGGCTGTAGGTGTACAGGCTTCAGTGGTTGTGGCACGTGGGCTCCGTAGTTGTGGCTCGCGGCCTCTAGAGCACAGGCTCAGTAGCTGTGGCGAAGGGCTTAGTTGCTCCGCGGCATGTGGGATCCTCCCGGACCAGGGCCCAAACCCGCGTCCCCTGCATCGGCAGGCGGACGCTTAACCATTGCGCCACCAGGGAAGCCCGCATTTATCTTTGTTAAATCTCTGCTCCTTCTTCTGGCATTTTACAGTTTCAACCCGGCCGTGAATAACATGGTTAAGGCCCTGGGCTCCGTTCTCACCCAGCTGATTAGTCTAAGCCAACAGTTCTTATATGTGGTTTTCATAGACATAACTCACAAAACCAAAAGCTCTTTAGGGTCCTCAATAACTCCCAAGGGTGTAAAAGGATCCCGAGGCCAAAAAGTTTGAGAACTGCTGGTTCAAGCCAAGTACGTGTCCCAACCCTCTGCCAGGGATGGTCTGGAGGTGGACAGGCTCAAGTCACGTTGGGCCAGCGAGATGTGAGGATAGGCTTGCTGGCGGCTTGGGTAAGAAACTTTCTTGCTGTTAGCAAGAAAAGTAAGGCTGTCCCTCCTGGACAGGCAGGCCTGGGGAATCTGCGGCTACAGTCACCAATGGCGGGCATCTGACAACAGGAAGAGAGCCAGCCCTGGGATAGCCCCCCAGGCTAGCAGGAGGAGAGGTAGAAAGAACCTGGTCCTGGGTGGCTTTGGGGCACTGCTCATGAAAGGGCCCTCATGCCCATTCTCCACATCCCTGGCTACGTGAGCCACATTAGCTTACGAAGCCAGTTGGAAATTTCTGTCACTTTCGAACCTCCGTCCTGCCACCCATTATACAAATGATCCCTCTTAATCTTATGGACTTTACAAACGTGATACACATAAGCCTCCTGTCTTCATATAGGTCAGTGACAGAAATGGTAATCTACAGAGGTCAGAGCCCATCCACTGGCCCTCCAAGACCACAGGTATCCTTATTAAATTACTCCCATTGGATCTGAAGACCACATGTGTCTTCCCTAACTGGATGATAAGACCTGGGAGAGAAGAAACTCCATCCTCCACGTCAGGGCCCACTCAATCTCCTTTGGGAAGGGCTCTGAACCAGACGGCCCCTTCAGGGAGCCCACTGCACCAGCGTCCTGTCTCAAGCCAGGCCTGCCCACCGCCGGGCTCTCCTGCCTCTGGAGCCCGAGGCTCCTCTGCGAAGGGACATTTGTGAGCAGGCACTGCGGCCAGGCACCCTTGCCTTCACTTCCACAGGTTCACGAGCCTGTGAGGTCAGGACTATTACTAACCCCGTTTCCCTGATGAAGAAACTGAGGCACAGAGAAGTTACATCCTCCCCACCCCCAAAGGTCACAGGCAGGTTCAGACTCACCACCGGGCCCCAAGTATTTAGCCCCAGTCTCTGCTCTTTGGGTTTCACGCCTGCCCGACCCCAACAACCCGATGGCACATGGCAGCTCTCACTGTGCCATGCTCAGGACCATCACCTCTGGGCTGGTGGGCCAGGGCGGGGAAGTGGGCCCACCCAGCCCAGGGGAGAGAGGAGGGTGTGGGGCTGAGAGGGGCAGCCGGGGTCCCCAACCTCGCCCTGAGCCAGCTTCACTCTCTCCTCCCCAGCCACCTCTGCCCCGCAGGGAGGTGTTGGCAGGCTTACCCTCTTCTCGTTGGAGGAGTCGTTCACGTGGACCCCACAGGCCAGGTCAGGCCTGGGGAAGGTCTCTGACCAGCCGCCCTGCGTGCAGTTCCGAAATATGGAACCTGTGGAGGCCAAGCAGCCTGCAGTGAGCAGTGCGGACCGGACTCGAGGCGGGCTCTCCGGGTGTCCTCGCCGCGTCTCAGGGGCAGCTGGAGCTTCCTTCCGTCACCCTGTCCCTTCCTCTGAACCACACAGGCAGCTGCAATTGGCCCAGCTGGACCTGGGAGCCTTAGTAAGAGTGAGTCAGGAAAAGCAGTGGGAAAGGCGTGCAGGCAGATGGCCTAGAACGGAGGCGCGAGCGTGGGACAGACCCGCGGCTCCCCGACACGTCGACCTGCAAAGCTGGCCGGCCCTGCACCGACACCCCTCCGGCCCCCGCCTCACGGCCACTGTGCCAGGCACCGAGCTCCACAGTGAGGGAGACGGCTGACACATGCCCCAGGCCCAGGCCCAGCAGAACTTCCAGCGTCACCACTCGATTCCCTGGGTGCCCCCGGAGAACCTTCAAGCTGGGAGGCACTGTAGTGTCTCCTACGAGGAGAGAGGCTGGATGCAGTGCTTAAGAAGAGCAGGTTACACACCTTGAATCAAACAATGTCGATCTCACACTAACGGCTGTTTATTTACTCAACTATAAATGTTCGTGCTCTATTGTAACAATGCACGGTCACTGCTACGTGCTGGGCACTGTTCTAAGCGTGTGATGAATGTTAACTCATTTAATCCTAACAAGACGAGGAGGCCAGCACTGTTACTTTTACAGTAAAATGTACTGTAACATGTAAATACTACACCCATTTTCCCCCATTTCCTCAGTTGGGGAAACTGAGGCACACCGTGGTTAAATAACTTGCTCAAGATCACACCACAGTAAATGGGGGACCTGGGATTTGAACCCCGGGACTCAGGCCTATACTCGTAGCCGCAGGCTTTGTCCTAACGCCCTTTCTTACTCCTGGTCTCCCTGCTCCCGGGCCCTGCAGCCATCTAATGGGTGGGTCCCCCAGAGAATCTGCTTGGCTGGTGAGGACCCAGCTCCGCCCATGGTGGACCTTCCTCAGGCTCCTGGTCCTACTCCTGCACTAAGAAGCTCTACTTTACATCTAACTTCACACCCTGCTCCCCAGCTTCTGCAAACCAGCAGAGCTAGCCCTCCAGGCAGCCACCCCTGAGGATGGAATGATTAGCTCTTTAACCACGACACCAGGCCACATCTCTGCGTTTCTCTGCGTTACAAATCACAAGGTAGCCGCAGCCCTCCCTCCCTGTCCCGGGGCTCACCGCCCCACCCCTCCAGCACAAGGCTGTAGCCTGCGCCCCACTTCCCGAAAGCTCCCCAGGGCCTGCCCAGAGCGCTTGCTCATCAAACATTTGCAGGCTGGCCGGCTGGCTAGAAAAGCAGAGGAGGGGTGATGAAGAGCCTGCTTCAAGCATTTCTACAAGAGGAGAGGGAAGAGGTTGCCCACGAGGAGCTCTCAGAACAGGAGCCCGGAGACTGGGGGAGAGGAGCTGCCGGCCAAGAAGGAAGTCTGGGAAAGCAGGGGAGCCGCCCTGCTGGCACTGACGGCCCAGCTGCACCCTCGTCTCCAGGCTGCCGAGGAGGGCCGAGTTCCGCTCCCCGGGTCTGGCTGCTGTGGAGGCCGCAGGGGTGCAGGGAGCTGACCCTGTACACAGGAGCCGCGCTGCTCCTTTCGCTCTAATCAGTGCCCTGTCCAGGGCCCCCAGCCACCCCAGCTGGGCCTGCTGCGTTCCTCTCTGACAGGCCCCAGGGTGTGGGCCACTGGCTCCCAGGGTTCCACTGAGCTGGAGAAACGTGGTGGGCATCTCTAGGACCAGCTGCTAGGCTAACATACTGATTCTGACCTCATGCTCACAGCGCCCCACTGAGGGAGGTGTTGCTGACCTACCTCACAGACGAGAAAACCAAGGCCCAGAACTGGGCAACAGTGCGCAGCCAGGATGCGGCCCGTCACTGTATGGCCCTGCTGCCTGGCCCTCTCCCTGAGGTCCCAGGGGCAGCTCTAGCAGGAGACCGTGGCCTTTGGGCTCTAGGCGTGCCAGGTCTACGATGGCTCGCGAGACCTGGAGCACTGGTTTAGAACCAGCCAGATCTGAGTTCAAAACCCAGCACTGGCTCTTTGTTGCTGTGTACCCTTAGATGCATCACTTCTCTGTGCCAAATGGGAATAATCACCCACACTGCAGGACGCGACAGGAAACACGACCGCACACGGACGTCACTCAGGCTGGTGCCAGACAGAGTGGGAGCCACAGGGCTACTTCCCTTCTGCTCTTGGCCTTTCTAAAATGGACCGGGGTGGGGGGCTTGGAGTCTTGGAATTTAGGAGATGGGTGGAAGGTTTCTGTAATTAAATCAAACAAGCTAGGCTGTCAGAGAGGAAAGAATGGTGGTCAAAGGTACACTGGTTGGATGAGAAGGCTGGATTAAAAGAACACACACGGCCTAGAATCCAGAAGCGGTTATCAGACAGAGTGTCGCTGGAGGCTGGGCTGCCTGTCTGAGGGCCTCTCTTCACAGACCCCACAGGATTCCCAAGATGATGCTGCATGTGATCCAGGCCAGGTGCCCAGAGCAGTGAACAAGGCAGTGCCCTCTGCTGACAGGGCTCTTAGTAGAACTGCAGAGGAGACAGGGGTGGGCTCCCTCTGGAGCCCCTTGCTCCCATCCACTTCCCCTGGGATAATTCCTCATAGGTAAGGGATTTTGCCCCAAGTTCAGGTCAGTGAACACTTCAAGGGCCCCCAAAACTACAGTCAGCATTTCTGTTCACACATATATGTATGTGTGTACAGTCTGGGGAAGAGCCAGGCCAAAGCTTTTATCTGATTCTCAAAAGCCCCCAGGACCCTAGTCAGGTTAGGAATCTCTGCTGCTATAAGGCTCCCATCCCCACCAAGGTAGAAGGGAAAAAAAGCCAAGGCCTGACCCCACTCGGGAAGTGAGCTTATTAATAAGGAACTCTGGAAGACCAGCGCCCTTTTAAGCATCAAAGGAATGCATCCTAGATGGAACATTCTAGGCCCTGGCACAGACAGACAAGTATCTGGAGGCAGAGTCCAGCCTGCAGTTTCCCCAGTCACACAGACACTCATTCCGTCTGGGCCCACGTAGCCCTGGAACCCTTGGGACACCACCGAGAAGCCTTCCTCCGGACCCCGGACCCGAGGTGGCTCCATGGGGAGGGAAGGGGTGGCAGGAGGATGGTTCTCCGTAACTGAGGCCGGGCTGTCCCGACCTACGCTCCTGGGCTAGCCGATGCCCTGCACCTGCTGCTGGGCGTGAGCACTCGGGACCCAGGCCGAGATGATCCCCCCACCCAGCCCCGGACGCGGGGCAGCGCAGCCAAGGGGCAGCGCCTCCGTGCCGACGGGCAGGTGGCGGGTCCTGCAGCCCCACAGCGACACCGTGTGGCAGAGAGGAGAAACGGCAGTCCCCGCCTCTCCACCTCCCCCTGTGAACCTGAGGCCTGGCAGAGAGGGCACAGAGGAAGCAAGTGTCCTGGAAGGCCAGCCTGGGCCCGGTGTGACCCCGACACGAGGGCTGGAGCAAGGGCCCCGGGGGCTAAGGGGGCAGACACGTGGAAGGGAGGGGGGAGCCCCTTGAAGAGGGCACCGGGCAGGGAGAAGCCAGCCTGGCCTCCTTCGCCACTTCCCCAGTATGTGGCCCCCGGCCCCCTTGCTCGGCACCCTGACAACTGAGGCCACACCACACCTCCCCAGTCAAGGCTTCCAATCCCCAGCAAGGACCACCCCCATCCTTCCACTCACTCCTTGTCCCCAGAGAAGTCTCCTCGGCCTCAGGCCGCCAGGCCCAGGCCCACCCCGAGGGCCGCCCCACAGCCTCCCAGCTGGGCCCCTGGACTGAGCGGTTACCGTTTCTGCCCACGAGCATCCAGAGGAACCGCGGGCAGGCCACTTCTACCGTCTGTCCCAGCGCAGAGGAGGGCCAGCAGCTCGTGTTGTCCCACAGCCCCTGGCAGCCTGCCGAGGAGAGAAGCAGCGTCAGACGGGTCGCAGCGTGGACGCAGGGCCTCCCCAGCACCGTGGCACCAGCACCAGCGCCCGCGCCTGGGCGTCCCCACTAGGTGCGCTCCCGGGACTGGGAACCACGGCGTCTACTGGGCCCTGTCACCTTTGGGGCAGTGGCCTCGGCATCTACATGGTGAGTGCTGGGTGCTGAGGACACACAGGGACACGCTGTCTCACAGAAGCCTCTCAAGGGCAGGGCTGGGCTCCTCCGGAGAAGACGATGGAGCGTCTCCTGGGCTCTGCTCGCACCCACTGACTCCATGGCAGTGAGCCTGCACCCTGGCTGCACAGTGCAACCACCGGGGAGCTTTAAAAACATGCCTAACCAGGCCCTACATCCAGGGAGCCTGATCTCATTGGTCCTCCGTGGCGCTCAGGCATGATGCGGTGTTAAAGCTTTCTGGGTCATTCTACCGTGATGGCAGGGTTGAGAACTTTGTCCCATGATTCTCAGACTTCAGCTTGTATCAGAATTATCCAGAATGCTTGTTAAAACACAGATGGCTGGGACCCCACCCCCAAAGTCTCGGTGGAGCCTGAGAATTTGCATTTTTAACAAGTTCCCAGGGGAGGCTGGTGTTACTGGTCTGGGGCCACACTTTGAGAACCGCTGCCTTGGCTATGGAAGCAGCACTGCATTTGTGGTAGGAACGTCACTGAGGATGCTGCTTTCACCGCACTGGGTTCCCTTGATGAGGCCCCCGCCCCACCCCCAAAGGAGAACATGGTCTCAAGGCAACGTGAAGCTGGACTTAAGGTGAACAACTAGTATACATCTGTCCTTATAGACACTGAATTTGAGGCTGTTTCCTTTTTGCTTTGTTTGGCTGCTAGGAAGCTCAGAGCCAGATCTGTGGCCCACTTCTGGTAACCGAAAGGCTTTGAAATGAAAAGATTATCAGGTGTCTTCAAGGCAAAACTAGGCGTTGTCTAATCACAGCCTTCCGGGTTACCTGATTCTGTGGATCTCTGGCCTTTTACGTCCTTGAGCTATTTTGCAACTCTATAAATTGTAGACAACTGATGTCCTGTCCAAAGGCATTTGAATCCACATTTCTATCTCTTCCTTTGCATTTGCATGACTATCAGTTATCTACAATTTATACAGAATTGTTTTCAGCCAGTTTTGCATCTATTTGTAAATTCATTTTACCATTCTGCCTTATACGTACAGTACTTTGTTTTTGTTTGTTTGTTTGTTTTTTGCGGTATGCGGGCCTCTCACTGTTGTGGCCTCTCCCGTTGCGGAGCACAGCCTCCGGGCGCGCAGGCTCAGCGGCCACGGCTCACGGGCCCAGCCGCTCTGCGGCATGTGGGATCTTCCTGGCATGAACCCGTGTCCCCTGCATCGGCAGGCGGACTCTCAACCACTGCGCCACCAGGGAAGCCCACATACCGTACTTTGAATTCTCCTGTGAACCAGTGGTAATATCTTACTGGTTCTCTCATTACTTGAGAGATGTCTGGCAGGTATTCATTTTGCATTTGCCCGTGAGTTATGATTATACTCTGTTAAAAATGATCATTTAGGGCTTCCCTGGTGGCGCAGTGGTTGAGAGTCCGCCTGCCGATGCAGGGGACACAGGTTCGTGCCCCGGTCTGGGAAGATCCCATATGCCACAGAGCGGCTGGGCCCGTGAGCCATGGCCGCTGGGCCTGCACGTCTGGAGCCTGTGCTCCGCAACGGGAGAGGCCACAACAGTGAGAGGCCCGCGTACCACAAAAAAAAAAGAAAAAAAAAAATGATCATTTAACATAACCACCCACCAATTCTCCCAAAGTTGATCCCGGGGGAAGAAAGCCAGGGAAATTGCTCCTGTGACAGGCTTCTGGGGGCCCATGCCACCTGGGAGGGCATCACCTGGGGAGGTCTGGAGCAGACCGGAAATAGAGCTGAGGTGACACCCATGAGGTCAGCAGTCACCCCACATCTGGTTTGGGGAGCACAGAGTAGACCACACTAACCCGGAGCCCCAACCTTCAGAGAGAACCCAGACTCGAGGCCCACAGACCTGGGTTCCAATCTGCCTCACCACACACTCACTGCCCGAGCCCAGTTCCTCAGCTCTTTTGGGGGAAACAGATGCCTTCCTTCTGAGGTTGTGCAGCAGAGGAGACCAACCTCATGTGGAAAGACCAGCACTCAGTGGGTGCAGGGGAATTACAGCTCCCTCCTGCCATCCTGCCCAGTCCTCTTCCTCCCCAGGCCCTTTCTTGTTTCATCCTGCCATGGCGAGGGCAGGCCAGGCTGGGTCCTCTGAATTGCAGGGCAATTTTTAGCTCCAGGGACTGGCGGATGCGTGTGGTTTGAAGGGGGCCCTTGGATTACCCAGATGGCTTATTCCCAGCTTTTATAAAGAGCAAGAGTCTCTTTCCAGACATGAATAAAAACCAGGCTCAAAGCATCAATATCCTCCTCGACACCCTCGTCCACTCCATGTAAAGTCCCCTGGTGATCTGTCCCACTTCAGAGGCTCTGATCCTGCAGTGGACGTCAGAATCACCTGGGAGATTCTACTTCAATCATCCTGAGCCCCAGGAATCTGCATGTGAAGACCTCCCTACAGGCGCTGCTCTATGTGTCATCAGGCTTTGCTTTGAGAATCTTCACACTGCACCTCCCCACAGCGAAGGCCCCTGTTTCCGGGCTCAGACCAGCCCTGGGCTCCCAGGAGCATGTCCAAGATGAGAGTGAGAGGCCAGGGAGGTCACAGTGAGGTCACCTCCTGGTGCCTGGGTACAGAGGGCTCCCCCCACCCCGGGCAGACAGTCCGGAGAGCAGGAACCTGTCTGATTCCTTACTGCTGGACGCCTGTGCCCGCAAGGGCTGGGCAAGACACAGGCGTCCACAAGCGTCTAAGGAGTGGATGAACGGCCCAGCCTCTGGCCCCTTCCCTTCCCCATCACCCATCCCTTGTAAACGGGCTTTCGCTGTGATGCCCACTTGACTTCTGAGCCCCACGCTAAGGTCCTGGCCTTCCGGTTCTCTGCCACCTGCTCTGCTTTGGTCCCAGCAGGAGTCACTCTGTGTTTCACACACAGCACCTCACTGAACGCACAGCAGTGCTGCCAGGCGCCCGGCTCTGTCCTCGGTTTACAAACGAAGTGGCAGAGCAGGGAGAGGCAGGTTCCTGGAGTCACACAGCCAGGAATGGATGGGCTGGGAGGTGACCGTCCAGCCAGGCTCCGCCCACCTGCCTGTCTCCAGGGCATCAGCCCCAGCTTCCTGGAGGAGGGTGTCTGGGGGGCTCTGGAGGTGGAGAGCCCCGGGAGGGACAGGGAGGCTGTGGCCCTGGGCAAGGGAGGGGAGGGCAATGGAGGAGAGCCGCCATGGGCACACAGGGCGGGGCCTGGATGGGGCTCCCACAAGGACAGTGAAGGCATCCAGGAGTCCAAGGACCAGGTGTCTGTGTCCTTCGAGGAATGTGGGACTTGAGACCCCCTTGGATATTCCCGAGGCTTCATCCCAGCGCTCGCAGAGCACCCTGAACGAGGGCGGGCTGGACCTTCTCTCTTCTTGAAACTCCCCAGGGCACCCAGGCAGGGTTCTGCCACTTCTGGGCACCGGTCCTCCAGATTTCCACCATGGACGTGGCTCACCTGGCCTCCGGATGCCCTTGGGACAGTGACACAGTCCTGAGGGCCCTGGACAGACCAGCACAGTTTGCCTCCACTCTTGAGTTCTCCCACACCTGGAGGCTGGAGAGTGAGGGGACCCCATGGCCTCGCTGCTTCTGAAGAAGTCCCACCAGCTCAGGCACACCTCCTGGGAGCAGACGGGGCATTTCCCCACTGTGGAAACACATGGGAGCCTCTTCGCTCACTTTGGGAGAAGTGGCTTCAGGGCTGAGGCTGGCCAGGTAAGCCAGGGCACTGGTCCATGGCCCCAGTCCACGAGGCCAGACGACCCATGTCCGGCTGGCCAGACAGATGGGAAGGGGGCCAGGGTGTCTGGCGGGCTTCCTGAGCTGGGGCATGTCAGGCCGGGCCCGCAGGGACACTGGCCTGTGCTGGCAGAAGGCCAGGCAGGAGCGGCCGCTGGGGGCTGGGAGGGAAGCAGCGTCCCCCTACAGCTGGTTCACACCCATGCCCTTCCTATCGGCCAGGTAGGGAGAAGAGGCTGGGAAGGGGCCGTCCAGCCCTGTGCTGGACACACGGCAGGCGCTGTGCGCCACAGGGGTCGAGTAGGGTTGCTGTCCCACGGAGAGACGAGGAACCCAGGCCCCAGGAGGCAAAGTGACATGCAGGGTGACAGCAAGACTGGTAGAGCTGAGATCCCACGGCCAGGCTGACCTCTGGCGGTAGGAGGCCTGGATGCTGACGCCACACGGCATCTCTCACGTCCCGAGCCCTGTGACATGGCCACACTCTCCCAGCCTTGGCCTCGCTGTCTGGGCAGGGCAGGGCAGGTGCTGGCACAGACCCAGGGGACCAGCGTGTGAGGAGCGCATGGTGGCGGTGTGCCCCTTTAGCTGGTACATGGTTGAACCCTTTTAACAGTTGTGCATTTTTAAAAAGAGAATTTAATATGCATTAAAAGGTTATAGAACGGGCTTCCCTGGTGGCGCAGTGGTTGCGCGTCCGCCTGCCGATGCAGGGGAACCGGGTTCGCGCCCCGGTCTGGGAGGATCCCGCGTGCCGCGGAGCGGCTGGGCCCGTGGGCCATGGCCGCTGGGCCTGCGCGTCCGGAGCCTGTGCTCCGCAGCGGGAGGGGCCGCGGCAGTGAGAGGCCCGCGTACCGGAAAAAAAAAAAAAAAAAAAAAAGGTTATAGAACAAGCACATCACAGCTGTGACTTTGAGGGTTACTACTGTTTAGGATGAGGCTAAGTTAAAAAAAAAAGTCAGTTGGAAAAAAGGGAACCCTCACGCACTGTTGGTGGGAATGTAAGTTGGCGCAGCCACTGTGGAAAATGGTATGGAGCTTCCTCAAAAAATTAAACTACAGCCGCCATATGACCCAGCAATGCCACCCCTGGACACACACCCAAAGGAAATGAAGTCACTATCTCAGGAGTGATCTGCACCCCACACGCACTGCAGCGTTATCTGCCACAGCCAAAGTATGGAGACAGCCTAGGTGTCCATCAAAGGCTGAACGGGTAAGGAAAAGTACAGTGAAATATTATTCAGTGAAATATTATTCAGCCTACTGGGATTCCTGGCGGCCCAGTGGCTAGGACTCTGCACTGCAGGGGGCCTAGGTTCGATCCCTGGTCAGGGAACTAAGATCCTGTGTGCCACGCCACACAGCCAAAAGCAAACAAATAAAAGGAAATCCTGCCAGGTGTGACAACACGGGCGAAATTAGAGGACGTTTTGCTCAGTGAAGTAAGCCAGACACAGAAACACAAATACTGTTATCATCTCCCTGGTATGTGGAATCCAGAAAAGTCAAACTCACAGAAGCAGAGAATAGAATGGTGGTTACCAGGGGCTGGGGTTGCAGGGAAAGGCGGAGATGTTGGTCGAAGATTCCAGAGCTGCAGTCAGGAATGATGAATAAGCCTAAGAGCTAACGTACAGCGTGCTGAAAAAAAGTCAGCCAATTGATTTAAAGGAAAAAATATTAAGGAAACCACAGTACATAAGGTACTTGGTGCAAGCGGGCTGGAGGGAATATGGGCCGGGGGAGCAGGGGGTCTGTGCGGCCCCCTGGCTGCTTGCAGGAACCCCTTTTCTGCTGCTCCAGGGTGTGAGTGGAGGGCCTCAGACCCCACTCCCCACAGGCTCCTGCTCTGAGTGCGGGGAAGGCTGCACAAGTAGAGCAGGAAAGGGAGGGGGGCGTCCTGGTCTGGCCTCCCCTGGGGCTCTGGCTCAGAAGGGACGAAGCACAGAACTCAGGTCACTGTGGGGGGCTGGGAGTTTTAGACCCAGAGCAGCAAAGCTCAGCGCCTGAGCCGGGGTTGAGGGGCACCCATGAGGTAAGGGATAGGGGAGCTTTGTAAACAGAGCCACTAGAGAGAGCTCAGCGCCTCTGGGAGGGCAGGGCTGGAATGAACGTAAACTGGCTGCTGCAGGGCAAGCAGGGCCCAAGGCATCCCCCCAACCCTCCACCATCTCTGAGGTCACCTGCTGACACTGACTGCCTGGCTGGAGGGGAAGGGATGGAAGGGTGTGCAAGTTTAAGTAGGGAAACAAGAAAAGACACCATGGGACCACAGATGTCATCTGGAGGGGCCAGGGGGGTGCCTGCCTGGTGCCCACGGCACAGCATGGCATCCTCGGTTGAAGAGAAGTGTAATGGAGACGGACTGAGCTTTGGACACGCCACTTACCTCTACGAGCCTCACTTTCCTCATCTATAAAATGGGCATAGTAACGTCCCCCAGGATTTTGGTGGGAATTAATGATTTGTGTTTGCAGTGGATCTTTTTTTTCTCCTGGTTATTTTTTTCCTTTTTTCTGTCCTTCCTCCTCAGATTACTAGTTCACAGTCTCCGAGGAAGGCAGGAAAACTTATGATCTCCCTGACTTGGGTTTACAAAGACCCCTGAGGCAAGGGGGATAAAGAGGAATTCTGGTGTAATCAAAACACTTGGGAGAAAACAGAAAAAGAGCAAGACTTCCCTCAGACTAGGGAGACAAGGGGTGATGTGATGAGCAGGCACACAGAAGGTTCCAGAAAGAGGCATGAGTGCCCTGCTGCCCATTCGCCCCAGATGGCGGGAAAGCCCAGAGGAGAAACGGCTACGGGAGCACCTCCAGATGAGCAGGACCAACAGCCTGTTTCCTGGCTTCATCATGCCCGCTCTGCCTTCAGAGCCCACCCCCAGGGGCAACCTGGGGCGGTCTCCTTGGCTTTGCAGTATTTATGGTATTTAGGCGTTGCCCTGCTTGGGATGTCCGGACCACACACAGAGGTGGTCAGGGTGGGTTAGGAACTGAAGGCCCAGGGTGGCAACGGCGTTTAAAAGCATGGCACAGGAGGGACAGCGACGAGTCTGGGGGTGTTCCTCTTTAAACCAAGAAGCACAAACCGTTCCACAGAACTATCGTGGGAAGTAGTGGGTTGCCCACCACCTAGAGTGTTCAGGCAGAGAGGGTCATGCAGTTAGGAGGCTGCATGGCATGAGACGAAGGACCCTTTGAATGTGAGGCTGAGCGCCACTTCCCTGAGGCGGGCTGGCTCTTTGGCCTCCGGGAGGCTTGCTCAAGGTGGCTTCTGAGCACTGGAGGCTGAGCCTCCTCTCCCCTGACCGTACAAGCTGCACCCGGCCCAAAAAAGTCCTCCTAGTCCTCCCTGGCTGAGACGCTTCCTTTCACGCCGCCTCTCACACTAAATAGACATTAATTGGTATCAAGAGTCTCTCTCTTCCTTTTTTTTCCAATGCCAATCTTTTCTTGGGAGGGTGAGAATATCAGTCCCTCACAGCTCAGTCTGGATTGTAAAATGGACAATCCTCAGGATTTGCAGTCAAAAGATATGGGCTGAGAATCCTGTTTCAGCCTTGGGTGATCCTGTGCCTCTAACGAGCCTCAATTTCCTCATCTGTGAAGTGGGGATGACAATGGTACTCACTGCACAGGTTGTTTTAAGAACTGAAAAAGTATGTCGAAAATGCTACATGGACATAAGTTACTTGTTTCTGAAAAACGAGCCCAGATCAGTAGTGCCAAGGAAAGGGTGAAGAGAGCTGGGCTCCAGGCAGGGGAGGGAGGTCCCAGGTTGCCTGGCTGCCAGTGGCCCTCAGGAGCCAGGAGAAGCCAGAAAAGGACTGGAACGTTTGTTAGAGAAACTGCATTAAAAGCCAGCACGTAGGGGCTTCCCTGGTGGTGCAGCGGTTGAGAGTCCGCCTGCCAATGCAGGGGACACGGGTTCGTGCCCCAGTCTGGGAGGATCCCACATGCCGCGGAGTGGCTGGGCCCGGGAGCCATG
>NC_041215.1:41002989-41017519 GCF_002837175.3 Physeter macrocephalus | reverse complement strand
TCTGGGAGGATCCCACATGCCGCGGAGTGGCTGGGCCCGTGAGCCATGGCCGCTGGGCCTGCGCGTCCGGAGCCTGTGCTCCGCAAAAAAAAAAAAAAAAAAACAAGCCAGCACGTAAGACACACTGATAGCAGTGCCACCACGTGGATGAACCTTGGAAACATTAGTGGAAGGAGGTGACACAAAGGTCACGGACTGTGGCTCCATTTGTTATGAAATGTCCAGAGTCAGCAAAAGCACAGAGACAGGGAGTGGATACATGGTTGCCGGGGCGGAGGCGGGGCGAGATGAGGAGTGACTACTCAATGGGTACAGGTTTTATTCTGGGGTGATGAGAATGCTTTGGAGCTAAGCAGAGGTGGTGGTGGTTGCACTGTGAATGCACCAAACGCCACTGAGTTGTTTGCTTTAGGATGGTTAATATCGTGAATTTCACCCCAGTAAAAAAGCACTGCCCCCTGCCACCTGCTAGAAGCCAGCCCATGTTCTTTGGGAGTGGGCAACCAGCTGGCAGAGACAAGAGGAAAAGGGGATGCTGTGTCCCCATTTTGAAGGCAAGGACACAAAGGTCCAGAGAGGATCGGGGTCTTGCCCAAGGTCACACGGCCCCTAAGTGACAGAGCAGCACACCTGCCCAGGTCTGTCCAAACTGCTAAGTCCGCATCTTTCCTGCCACTGCACTGTCTCTCGGGAACATTCTTCCTTAGGGAGAGGCAAAGCCCTTCAACCGGCCAGCTCTGAGGGGGTATCAGCTTCTGAAAACAGAGCAATAAATAGCCGGGTAGAGCACGCCATGCAGCTATTAGGGTGACCCTGAAACGTTCCCACAAAATGTTCCAAAGGCCTTGGCCACCTAACCTGGAATAGCTGAAGAGTTAATTTTTTATTCGTGATAAGTGTGCCGGGCTTGGTGACAGCTGTGAGTGGTATTTCCTGGGACCCTTCTGGCGTTCAAACATTAACCTCCTCCCCAGGGAAGACCGGGCAGCTTAACCATTAACGTACACCCCCAACAGAGAGTCCGCCAGCCCCTCCCCGCCTCAGGCGCCAGACAGATCCTTGCTGGGGACGGAGGGCCTCTGGGCCCTGGCACCCAGGACTTCAGGAGTCGTGCTCCTGAGTGGAGGTTATGGGGCCGGACCCCCCCAGACGGCCTCAGCCCCCGCCCGCCCCCGCAACCTGGCCCTGATGGGGATCCGCGGGGCGGAGCCTGACCAAGGGCTCTATGCCTTTGCTGTTTCTCCTGTTTGCATTCTTTGAGGGAATCTTCCCCCGCCGCCACCATGTCGGTTCTAAGCTCCACGATGGGTCTTCTGGCTCAGCTTTCTCAACCTGTCAGCGGAACAGGCCTGAAGACTTTCCCAGGAGTCCGGGTCCTCAGAAGACTTCAGAAGACTCAGAAGTCTTCTGGCTCAGGGGCTTTTAAACCAGCTTTTCAAAACAACAGACCCCTTCTCCTAAATGAAAATTGCAGAAGGCCAAAATGCAAAACAAATCCAAGCGGACTGAGACTTTGTGCTGGGATGGGGCCGGCCTGGCCCCGTTCACCCAGCGGCCGCGGCCCTGCCAGACACAGCTGCAACTACTGCGTGCGCAGCACAGCCCCATCGCACACAAGGAGAGCGAGGACCCCCCAGGGAGCTCACGGCAGAACTCGGCAGGGGTCCCACTGCACCTTCTCAGCCCTGGATGCACAAGTAGGACCACATGGGAGCCTCTGGGGACAGAAGATGGCTAGACCTGCTCCAGGTCGGTCACGCTGCCGCCCGGGAACTGCAGTGTGAGGTCGGCATCCACAGGGTGACGGGCCCCCAGGTCAGGCTCCGGGGAGCACTCCCCATGGGTGACGTGGCTACACTGCTCACCCCGGCTGGTCTGTGACAAGCTGGGCAGGCCAGGGGCTCCACGTCCTCTGCCGCAAAGGCTCTACTTCACCTCCCTCTCTCTCCTTCAAGTCTCCTCTCTCCCTGCTCTCAGTCAAACGTCCGCACTCACTCATTCACCCAGTAAGTCATCAACAAACACACGCCAACTACTAGGTCTTGCAAGCCCTGTGCCCCGCGGTGGGGAAAAAGAGCAAAGTGACACAGTCCCTCCCAATCCAGGAAACACATCCCTACGATGCAGTGCAGAGGTGCCAGGAGGGAGAGAAACAGAGGGTCCTGCAGAAGTCCGGTGGCCAGCTGCACGGGGAGAAATCGTTCCGGGAGGAGTCTATAAAGGACAGTGGTTGGGAGAGTGGAAAAGAGGGAACGGTGTTGAACAGAGGTACCAGCATGTGCAAAGGCCCAGAGGCATGAGAGCAGCGGACACGGTCAGGAAGTTGTAAGCAATTTGGTTGAGCCAAATGGGAATGTTTGGGATGGATGCGTGGACAAGGGAGTGAGGAGCTGAACCTCACCCTGGAGCCACTGGGGAGCAAGAGGACATTTAAACACTTCAGACGCTTATTTTTAAAGTAACCGTCTGTAACTTGTCAGTGTGAACTAAAGTTCACCATTATCTCTCTCCCAGTGGCTTGCCATTCTAGGCTTTATCCCTCAGGCCTGAATGCAAGTCCCATGCCCTGTCACGGGAATTTCTGGTGTTCACCTTGGGGACATGCAGGCAGCTGTAGTTTCCGGGGTGGCAGGAGGGCCCAGGAAGTCAGGAGGCTGTGGCTCAATGGTGGGCCCCTGTGAGCCGTAAGACTACTGTCTGGCTCCGCTGAAGCACCTGCCACAGCCAGCAGAGGGGAAGGAAAGGCTCAACCTACAGAAGGAAGTTGTCATCCTGCCCCGTCCCTCATGCAGAGGACAGATGACTCGGCTGAAGCCCATCGCAGCACCCACACTGCTGGGCCTCTGCCGCCCACGGCACCATCTTCCTCCTGCCCCTGGCTGCTCCTGAGGGAGTCATGCTGGGGTCTCGAGGCCGCTCCTGGGCCCTCTCCTCCTCCCCTTCCCTCACCCTCTCCTCCTGCAACCTCAGCCTCAGTTGCCAGCCAAACAGAAGTGTTCCCCAGCCCGGCCCTCCTCTGAAGCCTCCACTCCATGTGTCTAGAACTGAACTCACGACCTTCATCTCTTCTCCCCCAAAATACTCCCCCCTCCTCCCTGGAGGTGCTGCAGCCACCTTACGACCAGGAGGCGAATGCCACACATTGAGCAGAAAGACAGGAGGAATCTGGAATCTGAGGACACCTGGGAACTCTGCACCAGCTCTGGATCTTTTGTGATGTCTAAGAAACCAACCCCTATTTGATGAAGCTCGCTTATCAAGTCTCTGCCACATGTGCAAAAACACATTCCTAAGCCATAAGAGAGGAGTCCAAGCTCCTTTTTTCTCACCATTCTCACCTCACAACAAGAAGTGCTAACTATCTTTTGAATGAATGCTTTCAATTTCACACCAACCCCATAAAATAGATGTTGAAACGGAGGCCCAGAGACATAGGACTTGTTCAAGATCACACAGCCTAATTTAAAAGCCTGGGCTCCCCCTTCCCCCTCTCCTCCCCTGCACCCCTCTTCCTCTCTCTTTCTTTTGGAAAATGCAGAGATGGGGCTGCCTCCCCCTTGCAGCCACACACATACCGCCGCCATGGCCACCAGAGGGCAGACAGTTGTCTTCAGGGGGCGAGAAGCGGGACAGGAAGGGAGGGGAGGGGAGGGCCTGGCGGACCCAGCTGAGAGGACCAGAAAGCAGGCGGCAGCAGCGGTCTGGGTGGCAGCCAGGTTCCTGGGAGGGGTGAGCACAGTGGGAGGGGGCTGGGAAGGAGTCACCGGCCTGGCCATGGGGGGCGAGAAAGTGGACGGCCAACAGTCCAAGGATTTCAAGAACAAAGGCCATGACTTGGAGATAAGAGTGCTGCAAAGGGATCTGTCTGGTCTGTACACCAACAAGCCGGATAACCTAGATGAAAAGGATCAATTCCCAGAAACACACAACCTACCAAGACGGAAGCATGAGCAAGTCAAAACTCGGAGCAGACCTCTAACTAGTCGGGAGATGGGATCTGTCATAAAAAATCTCCCGGGGCTTCCCTGGTGGCGCAGTGGTTGCGCGTCCGCCTGCCGATGCAGGGGAACCGGGTTCGCGCCCCGGTGTGGGAGGATCCCACATGCCGCGGAGCAGCTGGGCCCGTGGGCCATGGCCGCTGAGCCTGCGCGTCCAGAGCCTGTGCTCCGCAACGGGAGAGGCCACAACAGAGGAAGGCCCACATACCACAAAAAAAAAAAAAAAAAAAAAATCTCCCAACAACAAAAGCCCAGATGGCCTCACTGATAGAGTCTACCAAACATTTAAAGAGGAATTAACACCAAGCCTCCTCAAAGGCTTCCACAAAACTGTAAAGGAGGAAACACTTGCAAAATCATTCTGTGCGGCCAGCATTACCCTGATACCAAAGCCACACAAAGACTACAAGAAAAGAAAACTACAGACCAATATCCGTGATGAACATTGATGTAAAAATTCTCAACAAAATACTAGCACATTGAATTGAACAGCACATTAAAAGAATTATACACTATGACCAAGTGGGATCTATTCCTGCGATGCAGGGATGGTTGAAATGTGACAATTGCTCAGTGTGATACACCACATTAACAAAATGAAGAACAAAAACCACAGGATCATCTCAGCTGATGCAGAAAAAGTATCTGACAAGAGTCAACACCCTTTCATGATAAAAAACACTTAAACTAGAAATAAAAAGAAACTATCTCAATATAATAAAGGCCATATATATAAAGGCCACAGTGAACATCATACTCAATGATGAAGCCTGAAAGCTTTTTCTCTAAGATCAGGAACAAGACAAGGACACCCACTTTTGCCACTTGTATTCAGCATAGTACTGGAAGCCCTAGCGTATAGCAAGAAAAATAAATAAAAGGTGTCCAAATTGGAGGAAAGAAGTAAAATTATCTCTGTTTGCAAACGATGTGATCTTATATGTAGAAAACCCTAATGATGCCTCAAATGGACTCACCAAAGTGACAGGGTAGATATAAAATCAACACACAAAAATTAGTTGTATTCCTACACACTAGTGGGGAACAACCTACAAAGGAAATTATGAAACAAATCCATTTACAATAGCATTAAAAAGAATAAAATACTTATGAATAAACCTAACTACCAAGGTGAAAGACATGCACACTGAAAACTACCAAACACTGCTGAAAGAAATTAAAGACACAAATAAATGGAAGGACATCCTGTATTCATGGATTAGATGACTTAATATTTTTAAGATGTCAATACTACCCAAAGTGATCTACAGATTCAATGCAATCTGTATCAAAATCCCAATGACAGGGAGTTCCCTGGTGGCCTAGTGGTTAGGATTATGGGCTTTCACTGCCATGGCCCAGGTTCAGTCCCTGGTCAGGGAACTGAGATCCCGCAAGACACACGGCACAGCCAAAAAAAAAAAAAAAAATCCCAATGACAGAAATATTTTATTTAATATTTATTTATTTAATATTATTTTCAGAAATAGAAAAATTCATCCTAAAATTCTTAATGGAATCTCTAAGGACCTGGGAATAGTTAAAACCATCTTGAAAAACAACAAATTTGGGGATCTCATACTTCCTGATTTCAAAACCCATTTGAAAGCTACAATAATCAAAACAGTGTGGTACTGGCATAAAGACAGACATATAGACCAATGGAATAGGAAAAAGAGCCCCCAAATAAACCTTCATATATATGGTGAAGTGATTTTTTACCAAGGTGCCAAGACCATTCAATGGGAAAAGGACAGTCTTTCAACAAATGGTGCTGGGAAAACTGAATGTCCACATGCAGAAGAATGAAAATGGACCTTCACCTTATACCACACATAAAAATTAACTCAAAAATGGACCAAAGACCTAAATGTAAGAGCTAAAACTATAAAATTCTTAGAGGAAGTTTCATGAGATTGGATTTGGCAATGCTTTCTTGGATATGACACCAAAAGAACTGACAACAAAAGTAAAATTATATATATTAGGTTATACATCAAACTTAAAAACTTGTACATCAAAGGACACAATCAACAGAATGAAAAGGCAACCTACAGAACGACAGAAATTATTTGCAAATCATATATCTGATAAAGGGTTAATATCCAGAATATATAAAGAACTACAACTCAATAACAAAAAACCAAACAACCCTATTTAAAAATGGTCAAAGGACTTGAAAGGACGTTTCTTTAAAGAAGACATACAAATGGCCAAGAAACACAGGAAAATATACTCAACATCACTAATCATCATGTAAATGCAGATCAACACCTCAATGAGATACCATAAGCCAATCACAAAAAGACAAATACCGTATGATTCCAGTTATTTGTGGTACCTAGAACCATTCAATCCATAGAAACAGAAAGTAGAATGATGGTTCCCAGGGGATAATGGAAGAGAGGAAAAGAGCTGTTGTTTAATGGGTATAGAGCTCCAGTTTTGCAAGATAACAGGTTTTGGAGATTGGGTGCACAGCAATGTGAACTTAACACAACTGTACTGAGAAATGGTTAAGTTGATGAAATTTACATTTTTTGAAACTACATTTCTTCAAAGAAGACATACAGATGGCCAACAGGCACATGAAAAGATGCTCAACATCACTGATCATCAGGGAAATACAAATCAAAACCACCACAAGATACCACCTCTCACCTGTCAGAATGACTATTATCAAAAAAGACAAGAAATAACAAGTGTTGACGAGGGTGTGGAGAAAAGGGAACCCTCGTGCACTGTTGGTGGGAATGCAATTGCTTCAGCCACTGGGGAGAAACTATGGAAAGTCCTCAAAAACTTAAAAAATAGAACTATCATATGATCCAGCAATCCCACTCCTGGGTATTTATCCAAAGAAAACAAAAACACTAATTAGAAAAGATACATGCACCCCTATATTCACTGCATTATTTACAATAGTCAAGATACGGAAGCAACCCAGTGCCCATCAACAGATGAATGAACAGATAAAGAAGATGTGGTACATATATACACAATGGAATATTACTCAGTCATAAAAAAGAATGAAATCTTGCCAGTTGTGACAATATGCATGGACCTAGAGGGTATTATGATAAGTGAAATAAGTCAGACAAAGACAAATACTATACGATTTCACTATGATTTCTATGATTTTATACATGTGGAATCTATAAAACAAATGAACAAACATAACTAAAAAGAAACACGTTACAGAGAACAAACAGGTGGTTGCCAGAGGGAGGCAGGGTGGGGGAGGAAAGAAATAGGTGAGGGATATTAAGAGATGCAAAGTTCCAGTTGCAAAATAAATGAGTCACTGGTATGAAATGTACAGAGTGGGGAATATAGTTAATAACTATGTAATATCTTTGTATGGTGACATTTCATAACTAGACTTGTCTTGGTGATCATTTTGAAACGTACAGAAATATTAAATTACTATGTTCTGTATCAGAAACTAACATAGCATTGTAGGTCCATTATACTTCGAAAACAAACAAACAAACAAATTCATAGACAGAGATCAGATTTGTGGGTACCAGAGGCCAGGCTGGGGGGAATTGCAGGAAGGTAGTCAAAAGGTACAAACTTCCAGTTATAATACAAATAAATACTAGGGATGTGACGTGCAGCATGATAAATACAGTTACCACTGCTGTGTGTTATATGTGAAAGTTGTTAAGAGAGCAATCTCAAAAGTTCTTGTCACACCATTTGTTTCTATTTCTTCAACTCTGCGCCTATAAGAGATGATGGTGTTCACTAAACTTCTTGTGACCGTCACTTTATAATGTATGCAAGTCAAATCATTATGCTGTGCACCTTAAACTTATACACTGCTGTATGTCAACTATATCTCAATAAAACTGGAAGAAAAAGAAATAAATAAAAAGGCTTAAGACAGTAAAATTTATGTTACATGTATTTTACTACAATTAAAAAAACAAAGCAAAACACTGACAACATCAAATGTTGTCAAGGATGTGGAGCTACAGGAACCCTCATTCACTGCTGGTGGGAAATTAAAATGGTGCAGTCACTTGGAAGACAGTTTGGCAGCTTCTTACAAAACTGAACATGCTCTCACCATACGATCTAGCAACCATTCTCTTTGGTATTTATCCAAATGAACTGAAAACTTATGTCTACACAGAACAACTTGATTTAGAATTGCCAAAACTTGGAAGCAACCAAGATGTCTTTCAGTAGGAGAATGGATAAACTGTGGCACATCCAGACGGTGGAATATTCTTCAGCTCAGAGAAGAAATGAGCTACCAAGCCATGAAAAGACATGAGAAAAACCTTAAATGCATATTACCAAGTGAAAGAAACCAACCTGAAAAGATTACACACTGCATGATTCCAACTATATGACTTTCTGGAAAAGGCAAAACTATGGAGAAAGTAAAAAGATCAGTGGTTGCCAGGGGTTCGAGGAGAGAGAGGGAGGCACAGGTGGAGCACAGAGGATTTTCAGGCCAGAGAGACTACTCTGTATGATAGTGTAGTTGTGGATACATGCAATCATACATTTTTCAAAACCCACTGAATATGAACACTAAGGGTGACCCCTAATGTAAACTGTGGACTCTGAGTGACGATGGTGTGTAGGTTCATCAGCTGTAACAAATGTAGCACCAGGTGCAGGATGCTGACAGTGAGGGAGGCTGTGTGTTTGCGTGGGAGGGGATAGCAGAGAGTACATGGGAACGCTCTGTACTTTCCACTCCACTCTGCAGGGAACTGCTCTGAAAAATAAAGTCTATTAAAAAGAAATTCATGGGCTTCCCTGGTGGCGCAGTGGTTGAGAGTCCACCTGCCGATGCAGGGGACATGGGTTCGTGCCCCGGTCCAGGAAGATCCCACATGCAGCGGAGCGGCTAGGCCCGTGAGCCATGGCCTCTGGGCCTGCACGTCCGGAGCCTGTGTTCCGCAACGGGAGAGGCCACAACAGTGAGAGGCCCATGTACCGCAAAAAAAAAAAAAAGAAATTCACATCACATAAAATTAACCATTAGCCATTTTAAAGTGTACAATCAGTGGCATTTAGTACATTCACAGTGTTGTGTGACCGGCACCTCTATCCAGTTGTAGACATTTCACCACCATCAAAAGGCAGTTCCTACACAGTTACTCCCCAGCCATTTCCCCTGAGCCCCTGACAACCACGAATCTAACTTCTGTCTCTATTAATTTGTCTAATCTGGACATTTCATACTAGTAGAATCATATAACACATGGCCTCTTACAACAGACTTCTTTCCCTTCACGTTTTTAAAAATTTATCCATGTGGTAGTATGTATCAGTACTTCATTCCTTTTTAAGACTGAATACTGTTCTATTGTATGTCCAGACCACATCTTCTTTACCCATTCATCAGCTGACAGACACTTGGGTTGTTTCCACCTGTTGGCTAGCGTAACCCGTGCTGCTAAGACCTTGCCTGTACAAGTCTTTTTGTCTGACTATCTGTAAAGGATTCTTCTCTTAATGCCACATCCCTCCCTGCCCTTAGATGAGTGAAAGCAAAGCAGATAAGTGAAGGAAGGGAACAGAAATAAAATTAACATGTAAATATCAAATTAATAATATTTACAGTCCTGACTAATAACAAATATTTAAATTAATAATATTTAAGAAACACCTGTATTAACATACTTTATCTCATATATCTTTATAATTCTGATGTAGACTTTATCACCTGCATTTTATAGATCAGTAAAGCGAGACTCGGAAGGTTAAATAATTTGTCCGTGTTCACACAGCTGGTGAGGGTCAGCCAGCAATGGACTCCAAGCTTTCCAGACCCCACGCTGCCTCTCCCATCAAACTAGCAGTAGAGGTGAGAGAATGGGTGAGAAGTATACCACCTTGATAAGTAATTCTCACCAAACGCTTACCTTGGTAAAGCCATCATGCAGAAGCTAATGGTTCAACAACACTGGCTGTAACCACAAACTCAAGAGAACCAAAGAGGTGATGATGTGGTTTCTCTGGGTGTGTATAAACTGGTCACCAGGGTCACTCCAGGCCCTTCCCCTCAGCTTATTCTCTGAAAGGACGCAGCTGCTCCAGCCCCTACTTGCCCCCAACCCAGTGGACCTGGAGGCAACTCACATCCCAGAGTGGGCCCAGGTGTGCACGTACCTGGGGCCGGGCGCCTGGCCCTCTCCTCGGCGAGTCCCTGCAGACACTGGTCCCGCTCTTCCCGCAGCACCTGCAGCACAGCGCACAGCCGAGGGAGGGCTCCCACCTGCAAGCCCAAAGCCGAGAATGGTCGTCACTGCCACGAAGCTGAGTCTAGTAAGCAGGGCGGAGCCAGACAATGAAGACTCAAAACTAGGAAGACAAACTAGTGAATATAACAAAAAAAGAGCATGCTCACAGATACAGACAACAAACTAGTGGTTACCAGCAGGGAGAGGGAAGGAGGGCAAGCTAGGGGCAGGGCAGTAAGAGGTACAAACTGCTAGGTATAAAATAAGCTACAAGGATACATTGTACAATACGGGGAACAGAGCCCATATTTTACAATAACTATAAATGGAGCATAACCTTTAAAAATTGTGAATCACTAATTGTATACCTATAGCCTATACAGTATCGTACAGCAACTATACTTCAATAAAAAAGACTTGTAAAAAAAGTAATGTAAACTAGAGACTTTGGTTAACGTATCAATATTAGCTCATCAATTTTAACAAATGCACCACTTTTATGCAAGACATTAGTAATAGGAGACATTGGAGAGGAAGGTTTGAGGGGGTATATGGTCATTCTTTGTACTTTCTGCAGAATTTTTCTGTAAACCTAAATCCTCTCAACAAAATAAATTATATTAATTAAAAAAAAATAAGTGGGAGGAATCAGTTCACTTAGTTTAAAGACTCGCTGTATAGCTACAGTAATCAAAACAGCATGGTATTAGTAGAAGAATAGGCAATGGTGTTAGAGCGACTGGACAGCTACAGATAACAAAATGAACCTTGAACTAAGACTCATACCTTGTACAAAAATTACCTCAAAATGATCATGGACTTGAGCCCAAAACATTAAACTAAAACTCTTAGAAAAAACATAGAAAATCTTCAAAATGTAGGGCCAGGCAAAGATTTCTTATACTTGACACCAAAAGCACGATCCATAAAAAGAAAAATTGATAAATTGGACTTCACCAAAATTAAAAATTTGCTCCAAGAAAAACCATGTGAAGAGGATGAAAAGGCAAGCTACAGATGAGGAGACGATATTTGCAATCCGCAAATTAGAACTAATATCTAGAACAGACAGAGAACATTCAAAACTCAATAGCAAACAAATTTAAAAATCTATTTAGGGACTTCCCTGGTGGTGCAGTAGTTAAGAATCCGCCTGCCAGTGCAGAGGAAGCAGGTTCGATCCCTGGTCCAGGAAGATCCCACATGCCACAGAGCAACAAAGCCCATGCGCCACAACTACTGAAGCCTGTGTGCCCTAGAGCCCACAAGCCACAACTACTGAGCCTGAGCTCTGGAGCCTGTGAGCCACAACTACTGAGTCTGTGTGCTGCAGCTACTGAAGCCCGCACACCTAGAGCCTGTGCTCCACAACAAGAGAAGCCACCACAATGAGAAACCCACGCACCGCCAAGAAGAGTAGCCCCTGCTCGCCACACCTAGAGAAAGTCCGCACGCAGCAACGAAGACCCAACGTGGCCAAAAAAAAAAAAAAAAAATCTATTTAGAACATCGGCAAAATGCATGAAAAGACATTTCAGAGAAGACACACAGATGGCAAATAAGCACATGAAAAGATGTTCAACATTATTAGCTATTAGGTAAATGCAAATTGAAATCGTAATGTGATATCACTACATGCTTATCAGAATATCTAACATAAAAAATGACGACAATGCTGGCAAGGTCGTGGTGAAACTAGGTCACAGACACATTGCTGGTGGGACTGTAAAATGAGACAACCACTCTGGCAAACAGGTTGACAGTGTCTTAAGAAAAGCTAAACATGCAACTATCATATGACCAGGCCTTTGCACTCTTGGGCATTTACCCCGGAAAAGTGAAAATTTATATTCACAAAAAAACCTGTACACTACTATTTGTAGAAGCTTTATTCCTAACAGCCCAAAACTGTAACACTCCAGATGCCTTTCAATGGGTAAATGGTTAAACAAACTATGGTACATCCATACTATGAAATTCTACTCAGCAATAAAAAGGAACAAAGTAGTAATACATGGACCAACTTAAATGAATATCCAGAGAAATATGCTGAATGAAAAAAGCCAATCCCAAACGGTTACATACTGTATGATTCAATTTCTATAACATTTTTTTAATTTAATTTTTTTATATTGGGGTATAGTTGATTTACAACCTTTGTGTTAGTTTCAGGGGTACAGCAAAGTGATTCAGTTATACGTGTATCCATTCTTTTTCAGATTCTTTCCCCATACAGGTTATTAGAGTACTGAGTAGAGTTCCCTGTGCTGTACAGTAGGTCCTTGTTGGTTATCTGTTTTATATAGAATAGTGTGTATTTGTTAATCCCAAACACCTAATTTATCCTTCCATCCCCTTTCCCCTTTGGTAACCATAAGTTTGTTCTCTATGTCTGTGTCTGTTTTGTAAATACGTTCATTTGTATCATTTTTTTTAGATTCCACATCACTTATATAACATTCTTGAAACAGCAAAATTACATCAATAGAAATGGAGACCCTATTAGTGGCTGTCAGGAGTGAAGTATGAGGGTGGGAGGGAGGGAGGTATGACTAACAGGGCACCACGAAGGATCCTCAGGGTTGCAGACTTGTTTTGCACCTTGACTGCATCAACATCAGTATCATAGCTGGTCAGTCAAATCCCAGCTCACCTGCAAACACTAAGAAAGAAGTAAACATGCACTGCTATGTGCCACTGAGTTTTTGTGACTGTTACACAGCACAGCTGACCGGGTAGGAGAGACGTTTCCCGAAAGTGGGTGGCCATGTGCATTGCTGGAAATGAAGAAAGGGGCGCTCCAGCAAAGAGGGTCTTGAGAGCAATGGAGCAAGATGAGGAATGAGGGAACACCTACAATGGGAACCTCTCCAAGAAAAAGTTAACTTCCTTTGTGTTTTTCCCTGGGACTATGGAAAAATAAACATCAGAAGACAGTTTAACTTTTTCTTTTCATTCTACATTTCTTTTTCTTAAGTTGTAGTAAAATATACATAACGTTTACCATTTTAACCGTGGTTTAGTGTACAAAGTTGTACAATGATCACCCCTGTCCATCTCCAGGACTTTTCAACTGGCCCAACAGAAACTCTGTACCAATTAAACAGTAACTATCCGTTACCCTTCCTGCAGCCCCTGGTAACCTCTATTCTACTTTCTGATTCTATGAATGTGCCTGTTCTAGGTACTTCATATAAGTGGAGTCATGCAATATCTGCTCTTTTGTGTCTGGCTCATTTCACATCCACATTGTAGCATCTATCAGAATTTCATTCCTTTTTAAGGATGAATACTATTCCATTGTATGGACAGACCATACTTTGTTCATCCATTCATCGCTGGGTTGTTTCCGTCTCTTGGCTACTGTGAATAATGCAGCCAGGAACAGAGGTGTACAAATATCTTTTCGAGTCCCTGCTTTGATTTTTCTGGGTACATACCCAGAAGCAAAATGTGTGGATCATATGGTAATTCTGTGTTTACTTTTTTAATAAACCACCACACTGTTTTCCACAGCAGCCCCATTTTACCTTCCCGCCAGCAATGCATAGAGTTCTAATTTCTCTATGTCCTCATCAACCTTTGTTATTCTGGGTAAACAATATCCATCTTAGTGGATATTATCGAAGTGGATCATCCCACATTTCTTTTACCCTTACCCTTCCATTAAAATTGAATAAACTGGGGCTTCCCTGGCAGTCTAGTGATTAAGACTCCACACTGCGAATACAGGGGGCCAAAAAAAATTTTTAAGACAAAAAAAGAAAGAAAAAAGATGAAGAAGAAAAAACTATCCTCTATAGTTCACCCCCTTTAAAAAAAAGTATTAAATATAATTTTACTTACAATTCACAGGACGAGAAACAAGTGAAGGTGAAAGTATTGCTAAAATTCATATAAAATTTTCCAAAAAACGAGAGCTATTAGTACTGAAAAGTTCCCTTTAAACAGTTTTTAAAAATCACGTTTGTCTCTTAGGGGAAAACATAGGCAGAACACTCTATGACATAAATCATAGCAAGATCCTTTTCTACCCACTCGTAGAGAAATGGAAATAAAAACAAAAATAAACAAATGGGACCTAATGAAACTCAAAAGCTTTTGCACAGCAAAGGAAACCATAAACAAGACGAAAAGACAACCCTCAGAATGGCAGAAAATATTTGCAAATGAAGCAACTGACAAAGGATTAATCTCCAAAATTTACAAGCAGCTCATGCAGCTCAATATCAAAAAAACAAACAATCCAAAAATGGGCAGAAGACCTACATAGACATTTCTCCAAAGAAGATATACAGATTGCCAACAAACACATGAAAGAAT
>NC_041215.1:40953212-41002257 GCF_002837175.3 Physeter macrocephalus | reverse complement strand
GATAGCTAGTGGGGAGCAGCCGCATAGCACAGGGAGATCAGCTCAGTGCTTTGTGACCACCTAGAGGGGTGGGAGGGAGGGAGACCCAAGAGGGAAGAGATATGGGAACATATGTATAACTGATTCACTTTGTTATACAGCAGAAACTAACACACCATTGTAAAGCAATTATACTCCAATAAAGACGTTAAAAAAAAAAAACAGTCCTATTCGTTTTCCCCTGGAGCCCTCTCTCCTACAGACCTCCTTCCTCTTCCCAACACCGGCCTCTGGTTTTGGGGGCTTCTCCCCGCTCCCCCGGCCAGAGTTCCATTTCCTGGACTCCCTTTTTCTTTACTCTTCTTGTTTTACAGAAACACACGGAGAAAGTAAATTTTTGAATCTCTGAAGGAGTGAAAAAGCTCTTATTCACTTGAGTAATTATCCAATTAATTAATAATTTGGGGATAGAAAAGTCCAACCTGCAGAGAGAGAAAATAACGAGGCAGACCCCAAAATAAGAGAGGAAAGATGTTAAGAGAGGGTTCTGTTAGCTATTTTGGACTCTTAAATCCAAAAAGGTAAAATCTGGGAGGAGATACAATGAAAACCTGTTGAATTCTGAAGGTGAAGAAACGCAGCATCACTTTGCTCATCACACTTTACAGTATAATTACTCACCTGCCAACATTGAGACGGGAAAGGAATAGTTTCAAGGGGCAAACAAGAGAAATACTAGTCTAGTTTATTGGATGAGAAAGACAAAGAGGGAACTCGATCGTACAACCAGTTCGAAGCACAAAACGTCATCAAACACTTACTGGGCCCCCAGGACGCCCCGCAATCAAAGGCGAACGGACGCGTGTCCTGCTCCCGGAGCTCACCGGCTCCAAGGAGTCAGAGCGGCCCGAGGCGGAAGCGCGTGGGGGGGAAGGCAGCCGCCAGGTCACGATGGACCACCAGCAGCGGCAGGGGCCCCCGGGAGGCGGCTGCACCCGAGAAGTCATCCCCACAGAGCGGAGAGGATGCGGACGGACGTGACAGAGACGGCGGGGGCCTGAGGGCCGGCTGAGGGCAGGGCCGGTGTGGCTCCCATGATGCGTCTGCTCTGGGTGCCTCGACAGCTCCAAGAACAGGGAAAACAAGGAAACGAGATGTACGCCTGGGAGCTGAGGTGAGAGAAGTGTGCTTGAGCAAGACTGGGTTTGTGACACGGTAAGACGGCCAAAGAAGCTCATACGGTAAGACGGAGCAGATCCAGAAGACCGAGGGCCAGAGACACAGCCTGGGGATACAACCCGCACAGGTTGGGAATAAGAGCGTAAAGAAGGACCACGCCAGAGGAGGGAACTTGCGCGAGGAGGAGCCAGCCACGCGAGAAGGAGCCAGCCACGCGAGAGGAGCCAGCCACGCGAGAAGGAGCCAGCCACGCGAGAGGAGGGGCCTAGCCACTGGAGGGACCATGCGAGAGGAGGGACGTCTCGAGAGGCGTGGTGGGAACAGCGAAAGGTAGGAGCCAAGGCGGGGGAAAGGGACAGGGTGCTCTGGCACGGAATGCTTCCAAGAGGCTGGGGTCCCATGGGTATCCTGCCCAGTTTGACCAGGACAGTCTGGGTGTGTGCCTGCTACCTTGATCTCGTTATTCACTAATGTCCAGCTCCTCTCATCAGTCACGTGGTCCCAGGGTAGACCAAAGACCGCATAGTGAATGTGGCAACACAGGCCCTGGTGACTGAAGCCCGTGGGTGGTGGGTGGGAGCCAGGGTGCGGCTGGCTGAGAAATGGGCGGAGGTGGAGGCAGGGGTCGTGGATGCTTCTTCTAAGACAACGCTGGCCATAAGAAGTCAGAGATGGAACTGTGGCCAGAAGGCCCAGAGTGCAGGGGGAGGACCCTGTGCCACCAGGCTTGGTAAGGTTGAGCAGCTGATGGAAAAAGCCGGTCAAGAGGAGGACAGTGAGGACTGGGCTGCCTCTGTGTCGTCTCAGGACACAAGTCACTGAGCATGGTAGGGGCGGGGGTGGGAGCACGGGTGTAGGGGTGGCCGTGGGCCGGAGCAGAGCCTCCCTTCTGCCTGGATGTGTTGTGGACAGGATATCTGTGTCCCCCAACGAATACACTGATGCCCTAACCCCGGGTGTGGCTCTGTTTGGAGACGGGCCCATAAGGAGGTAATTAACGTCAAATGAGGTCTAAGGGGTTGGGGCCCGGATCTGATAGGTTAGTGTCCTTATGAGAAGAGACACCAGAGGGCTCACTCTCTCTCTGTGCCCGCTCAGAGGAAAGGCCATGTGAGGATAAGGCAGCCGTCTGCAAGCCGTCTGGGGAGGGAGGGCTCCCCAGAACCCGACCATGCTGGTCCTGGATCTGGGACTTCCCGCCTGCAGAACTATGAGAAGGTAAACATCCACTGTTTAAGGCCCCCAGTCTGTGGCGCTCTGTTACAGCAGCCCTCGCGAAGGAAGGGCACAGGACGGTACAATTCAGACACATCTGTGAGGGCAAGATGTTGCTCAGAGGAAGTTCTTTCCCTGACTCTCAGAAAATGGGAGGTAGACCCGGTCTGTTGAAAATGAAAGAGGAGGTGGTGAGGTCAGAAATCTGAGAAGACACCGGGGGAGCCTCTGGGAGCCAAGGTAAAGGGAACTGATGTGGGGCACGCAGGGATTCTGGAGAAGTCTGGAAAACTCAGAAATCCTGGCAGCACGACGGGCAGGACATGATGCACCGGGGAGGGCCCTTCCACAGAGGCCCCTTGGACTCTGTCAGACACGGCCTGTTGAAGCTGGGTGGGTTCCAGGAGATCCCTGTTTTTCTCGTGTCCTCTCGAATGCTGGGCAGCCCTCTGTTTGTCATGTAAGCAAGCAGATAGGATCTGAGTGTTGTGGGGCTTGCCTTGGGCTGCAGGTTGTTCCAGAGCCCGAGCGAAGGTCACTGGTGAGAAACCTCAGCTTGCTAAGGGCAGGGGTGCAGGCACCAAACCAGGGGCCACTGCAGGGGCCGCTTTGTGGACAGAGCTCTAATCCTGGTTATTAAGTCTGCGCTTTCAACAAGGGGTGCCAGGAAGAAAGCTCTGCCTGTCCCTGGCATGCAGGGAATACTGGGGACAGGAGAGAGGGAGGGGAACTCTATAGCATCTCCTAAAGGGGGTGCCAAAGCCTAGAGGACCCCCCTAAACAGTGTGGGGAGCGCACCTCCTGTTGGACTTCGTGACCCCAAGCTCATCTCTGGCCCCCTCAATAAAATGCTGTGTGTAATCCAGTATTTTGTTTATGTTTTATGAAGTGATTAGATTAAACTGAAATTAGTGTCATTTTGTGGTTTGGGAGAGAATTTCATGACAGCACCTTGGGCACCAGAAACCAGAGTGGCCTCTCTTTGGGAGCAGACGCACATTCTGGCCAAGAACAGCTGGGTTTGGGTCCTCACGCCACCGTGTCCAGCTGGGTGACCTTGACCAATGGCTTCGCCTCTCTCTGAGCCTGTGTTTCATGTGCACAATGAGGATACTGATTGTTGGTGTGAGAAGTAAATCAGACAGTGCCAGGAAGCACTGAGCAGAGTACCTGGTGTGAAGTAAGTGCTCAGTGAGGGAAGCCTCCACCATCATCGCCATCATCGCCATCATCGCCATCATCGTCATCAGTCACATTAATTTAGGGACAGTAAACACTCAAAAAGAAACCCACAGATACTTCCTCAGAATATTGTCCAAAACTCGCAGTGACTTTCCTGTAAGAGGCCGCAGTAGCCAGATCCTCTGGTGACCTTTGCAGGCCTTCCTAAAATTCTGCTCACCCAGCTGCCACAGAGCTCGTCAGCCTCTGGGTCCAGATGCAGCCCAGAGAGGGGTGGGGACCACCATGTGTGCCAGACCCCATCCTTGGAGTTTCTGTGTTCCTGAGCCGTCAACTGAGAAGGAATGAAGGCGGAGGGGGGAAGGGAGGGTGGAGAAGCCCAAGGAACCCATGCCCTGCAGAAGTCTTGTCTGGAAATGGGTCTCCATCAGGTACACCTGCTTCTGTCCTCTGGCTCAGATTCCCTGTCACCAACCCCACTACCCTGAATCCAACATCCAGTGACACCTATTGTGAATCCTGTTCACGCATTTCCCCTGAAACATAACATTTAAGACAGTGGTTCTCAACCAGGGCAGTTTGGCCCTGCCTGCTCCCCGAGGGCATTTGGCAAAGTCTGGAGACACTTTGTGTTGGAACGACTTGGAGAGATGGTCTTGGCTTCTGGTGGCTAGAGTCCAGGGACGCTGCTGGACAGCACACAAGGCACAAGACAGCACCGCCTCCGCCCCACCCCTTGTCTCCACCCCCTCGTTCCCTCCCGTGCCAGGGGAGGGCCTAACTCTCTTCCCAGCACCCCTTGTGAAAAGCCCAGGTTTAATATCCAGAATTACAGCGTCAAAGTTAAGAAACCCTGCTTGAAGGAAAAAGCAGCCCTGCACCCCCCTTAACTCAGGTTCTCGGATGGGCAGCTTGCCAGATGCCCTGGATTAAAAAGCCCTCCCCTGAGTGACTCCTCCTCCTTTCCTGACATATTTGTGTACAATTTTGTAAGCAACGATTGCTTTCAAGATGTCATGCTTCACTACCTGTTGCTATATGAAACTGTCCCAGCTGAGGTCAGCCACTATGGATAGCACCATCATTTCATTCACTCATTCATGCATTCATTCACCCCCCACACTCTCATTGACTCCCCCTTACGCTGGGACAGGCTCTAGGGATGAAGGATGAGCGAGACTAAGTCTCAAGGCTCAAGCTCGAAGTGAACCTACTGGGGAGGACAGATGTGCTGGTAAATAATGACAATAGCGTTCCAGGTAGAAGTCCTCATGAGAGACATGGGTGGGGACAGGTGAGGTGTGGCCAGGGTTTCCTACCCAGGTCTCAGAAAACTGCCCCATCAGCCATCAGCACGCACTTGTTAGTCCACTGGCAAGGGACCCTCCCGACATCACCCTGTATGGAAAGGCGGGGGAGGGGATAGTAATAAGCATTTGGCCTTAGTGACTGCCCCCACCCAGTTAGAAAGATGCCTATGATTTCCCTCAAGAGGGAGCACGAAATGAATAAAGAATTGTTTGAATGCCCTTCAATTTCAAAATCGAATGTCTGATGCCTCAAAGAAACAGGAAAAAAAAAGCAGGGTTTCATAGGCTGGGAAATAGTCCAACCGAAGTAGGTCAGTTCCACTCCTATTTGTTGAAGGAGTTCTCTGCCAAGAAGTGTGAACCTCAGGTCTGGATAAACCCATAAAATCACCAGAGAACCAAGACTTACACACAGGAACCCACCTCGAAGAACACAGAGCGGTACAGGAGTGTATGAAAATGCACGTAAAGACAAGGGGCGTCCCGGACAGAGCTCTGGGCTCTAGTCTCAGCGCTGCCACAAACCAACCGATGTGGAGCAGGTCCCTGCTCTCTGTGGGTCTCAGTTTGCTCCCCTGTAAAAGGGGGTAACTGGACCAGCGCATACTAAAGCATCCTTCCGAGGCACACAGAAGACTTGAACCAAGGGGAGGCTCTCCTTTTCCCCCTGTTTATTCCTGAGATAACACCGGGGTCCCCTGGAGATTAAAATGTAGGTTGAACCTCAGTCCTGAAGCCCAGCTACCTGTCGATTTCTTCTGATAACCGCAGTTACTGCAGATACTTAAAAAGGAGGCTAGGAGGATCACCAAGAGCGAGCGGCTGCTTCCCAGCCCTGGGCACCGAATAACAACACACCCGGAGGCTGCACTGGGCTTCGGAATGTCCCCAACGCCTCAGGTGGCGTTTCCCCAAAGTGGGAGCTCAGACTAACGAGCGGGTGCTGTTGCCCTAGCACCTTCCAACTCCAGCCCTAGGACAAGAGACTCCAGGTTACAAGTGAGCTGGGGACAGAGCCCCAAACCCCAGCCTGGACGCCACAGAGCCGCCCCTCCTGCCTGACAACACTCCCGTCAGCTCGGGAAGCAGGTCTTTCTTGCAGTCAAACAGGATAAGACTACAGGAAGGCGAGGTCACTGGACGCCAGGAAGGACTTGCCCAGGACAGAGACTGCAGACTCGGAATTAGGTCCCCAAGTGCTCTCCCTGGGAAGTTTCTTGGGACAGAGGCCCCGGGGGGCCAGTTTGGAAGGCTGGTGGGAAAGAGTGGTTCTGGAATCTGTGTGCCCACTTCCCAACCCCCCGCCCTCGCTTCCAGCCAGCCAGTCTGGGTGCAGCCACTCTCCCATTCACAAATCCCACAGGGAGAGGGCCGGATTCCCTGGAGTTTCCGAGAAAGAGAGAAAAACACGCCACCCCCTCTGCTGCCTTCTCTTTTCTCGCCAGCTCCTCCCTGGGCCTGGTTTGGGGAGAACAGCTGCTCCCAGGAGTCCCAAGACACACAGACATTGGGGAGCCAAACCCACAGGAGAGACGAGGGGGAGAGCCGCAGACCCGGCCCCATCACAGAACCAGCAGCTGCTGCGGCCGGAGCTTTCGGAGGTCTATCCATCCGCAGCCCGGTGTGTGTGCAAATGTCAAGGCTTTGGAGCGGACGGATTGGGTTCCCGTTGTCTTTTCTCGGGGCAAGATTTTTGCTCTTTCCAAGGCTCGCTTTCCTTGTCCGCGAAGTGAGGGTGAAAACATCAACCTCGAAAGGCGATGATGAGGTTTCAAGGAGATAACGCAGGCAAAGCGCCTGGCACACAAAACGCACGGCCAGGGGCGGATCCAGAACTCCGCCTAGGAGGGCCCCGGAGGCGCAGCCGGGAGGAAGGGGTGGGCTGGAGGGCAAGGGGGTCATCTCAGCGCTGCCTGCGCCCGGGCTCACGCCGATGGTGTTTTGGAGGGGCGGGCCCTCCGGAGAGGAGCAGAGAGAGATCGCAGCGGTGGGGGATGCGTGCGGAGGAAGGGCTCCCACCCCCAGCGGAAGACCGGGCCGCCCCCTCCCCGCGTGGGACCCGCGGAGGCGCGCGTACTCACGGCGCGCGCGGCGCAGGCGAGCAGCAGCAGCGACGGCAGGAGGGCGCGCATGGTGCCGCGTGCGCTCCCTGGGCGCCCCGACGGCCGCGTGCCCGCGCGCGCCGCCCGTCCCGGGCTCGGCGCTCCCCGCCTCCTCTCGGACCCTGGTCGGCCGCCGCGCCCCGGGGAGCCGTGGCCCCACCCGGGACTTCGCCTCCTCGGGCTAGGTGGCCGCGAGCCACGCCGCTCGGCCGGTTGATAAGGACGCGGCGCAGCGTGCGGTCCTCCGCCCACCGCGGCTGGCTGGGGGCCCGCGCGGAGGCCGGCGGCGGAAGAGGGCGCGGCCGCAGCGGCTCCCACGGGCTCGGCCTGCCCCGCCGCCACACCCCCACGGACGGAAAGAGCCCTCCCCAAAGCCCGGGTCAGCGCCGCCGCCGCTGCGCAGCGAGCGCCACCTTTTCGAGCCTCTGTTCTCCTCCGGAACCACACGTCTAATAATGCCCACCTACCTTCCGGTGAAAGAAGGCTGGGCGAGTGCCCTGTGACACAGCGGGCGCTTGGGAAATCGCTAAGGCGTCTGTTCTGGGGGCAGCTACTCTATTTCCGATTTTCACTTTATTTTTCTTTCTGATTAGTTACACACGCTCATTCCAGAAAGTTGCACACCCATCACGCTGAGAAGCCTTTGATGATGAGGTGAGACGGAGGAAGACCATCCGGTGTACCCAGGCGTTTGGGGCTGTGCTGGAGGCTTTGTGCTTCCTGGTGTCCCCGGGAGGCTATTTCAGCATCAGGCAGGTGTGCCCGGCAGCCGCTCATGCTGAGTCTGAGGCCTCAGATGTCCTGGAGGTTGGCTTTCGGCCTCTCGGTACAAGGCATCTTCAAATGGCTTTTGTAGACCCAAGTTTTTCTTTTTCTGCCCTGGTGCCCATTCCCTTTCCTCGTGTCTCTCCTATCTAGATCTTTCTCTCAGGCACTTAAAGTCCGTCAGCTCACTGAATTCCCCCCTCCCCCCACCCGCTCCCGCACACTTGGTGGTGAGGCGAGCTCTGCGTGATTGACGCATTTGGGATAAGGATTGGCCTGAGGTTCTGCGTGCGTGCGCACACACGCGCACACACCGTGCTCCCACTAGCAGAGAGCCTATAACTGGATTGCCCTGGGCCAGGCTGTCATTGGAGGTCAAGGTTCTGACTGCCTTGATCCAGTGTGGTCAGTGGCAGGTGGTGGTTTTTATCTCATTCCAGCCCACAGGTATAAGCCACATTCTCCAACATTATCAGTGACAAACCCACTTGCCCACAAGTATAAGCCATATTCCCCAAGACCAACGTTATCACTAATAAAAGTGATATTGGGCCCCATCTGTCTTAATCGTATTTCTCAACTGGTTCAAGATTCAGGCTGGAAGAAAAGTTATCAACTGGGTTTCCCTAAACCCTGACGTCATAAACGTGCATTAGAAAGTGCAGGAGTTAAAGACGTGCCATTTTTACTGTATAGACTTTCGTGTTACTTCAGTAGTTTCTGTAACCACTGTGTGTATTGCTTTTTCGATGGAACGACAAAAAAAGGAAACAATACAAAATGCAATCTGTGCTCTATACAGGAACCTCGTGATTGCCAGTGAAAAAGCAAAAGGACATTGGTTCTGGTCAATTCAATCCATTTCTGGCCTGTGGCAAGCCATTCTTCCTTAAATAGGATGCTCTGTCTCTCAGAGTATTGAGAAAAAGATCTGAAATGCTCTGTGGGAAGCCGTGGATGCAGTCAGTGGCTTTGTAAAGCCTGCCTGAGAAAACAATTTCAGAATAGGAGTGGAAGGGAGAAGATGGGGAACTAACCATGTATTTACTACCCGCCATGTGCTCGGGAGTCTTTTAGTAATTTGGAGTGTGTTACCGTCACCAATCCTCCAAGACTCAATGAGAGGCATTCACTTTCTCTGACGAATAGGTTGGGAACTGGAGGCTTGGGGAAGATAAACACTTGCCCCAGTTACACAGCCCAGGACTGAGCCCAAAGCCCCGGCCCTGCATCCTTTGCAGGCACTCACATTTCTCTCAGTCTCGAAGATGACTTCCTTACCCTCAGGGTTTCCAAAGCTCTTTTGCCTGCAGCATCTCCTTTGATCCTGGAAACAACTGCGGGGGTCGGTAGGACCAACGATCAGGGGCTGCAGGAGAGGGAGACCCCGTGGCTCACATGGCTTCGTTGAAGAGTTTAATGACAGGACACCGCGCAGAGGTGTAGGCAGAACTAAGGGAACCAAAAGGGGACGTGAGGTGCCAGGGCTCAGCAGCAGTGGGCCTGACTGGTGACAGAGATTCTCTCCTTGACCACACTTTGGTCGGGCTCCTCTGAGCCTCTTCCCGACTAGGCTCCGACCTGGGCCCCGTCTGCCTGTGGCCTGCACACCCAGCCTCAGCAAGCCTCCGGCCGTCGGTTGCTGGGAATCCTGCCCGCTTGATGTCTGATCGAGCTCCTCGTCCCCCACCTTTGATGTCTAATACTGCCCTGCCTTCAGCAAGAAGGCTCTTCACTCAGTTCAGCAGGAAATCTCCCTGTCTTGATGTTTCCTCTTAGTAGTCTTCCATCCACTGCCGCCCTCACCCTGCTCCCTGGCTACGAATCCCTGTTTGTTCTTGCTGTATTTGAAGTTGAGCCCCAGCTCTCTACCCTATTGCAATACCTCTGTTGTAACAGTCTTTTTTTAAATGAATTTTTATTGGAGTATAGTTGATTTACAATCTCGTGTTAGTTTCTGCTGTACATACAGCAAAGTGAATCAGTTATACGTATACATATATCCACTCTTTTTTAGATTTGTTACCCATAGAGGTCATTACAGAATACTGAGTAGAGTTCCTTTTGCTATACAGTAGGTTCTTATTAGTTATCTATTTTATATATAGTAGTGTGTATAAGTCAATCCCAACTTCCCAATATATCCCTCCCTCCCCTTATCCCCGGTAATCTGGATGTTTGTTTTTTGTACAGCCGTGACTCTACTTCTGTTTTGTAAATAAGTTCATTTGTACCCTTTTTTTAGATTCCACATATAAGCAATATCATATGGTATTTGTCTTTCTCTGTCAGACTTAGCATCACTTAGTATGACAATCTCTAGGTCCATCCATGCTGCTGCAAATGGCATTATTTCATTGCTTTTTATGGCTGAGTAATATGCCATTGTGTATATATACCACATCTTCTTTATCCATTCCTCTGTCGATGGACATTTAGGTTGCTTCCATGTCCTGGCTATTGTAAGACTCTTGAATAAAGGCTTCCTTACCATTTTAACAAGAGTCAGAATGATCTTCCTTTAACAAGGAGCAGAGAGAGAAAGCAGTGTCCCCCGAAGCTGGCAAGAACTGCCCTTGGGAATGCAGCCCCTGTCACAACTGTGGCCTGGCAAGGGGTCAGGTTGGGATAAATACCCCAACCTCTCCTCTGCCCGCAGAATCTCCTGGCAATGTCTTCCATCGGCTGGACCCACCCCAAAGCCAGAAACAAGGCAGACAGAGGGGGAAGAAACTGTCCACAGAGTTTAACCTCCTGCGTGGAGAAGGTAGGGATGAGGCAAAAGGAGAATAACCCCACTGGATATATCATTGTGCCCATTTCACAGATGAGAAGCCAAAGTGGATGGGGCCAGAGGTCCAGATCCCACAGGACCGTCTGTACTGGAACGCTGGTCTTGATTCCCAGCCCTGAGTTGTCTCCATCACGCTTATACCCCTTACACCTGAATCTAGTGATGGAAAATCAGAGCACTGATTTACTATCCTTTCGAAGTCCTGGGGGCTAACTGGGCTCGGCAGGCAGTTCTGGTTCGGGATGTCTCACGTGGTTGCAGTCAGAGTCACCCTAAGACATGCTTGCTTGGATGACTGGGGCTGGAGTGGCTGGGGTTCCTCGGTGTCCCCCTCTATCTCTGCATGGATCTCTGCGCGCTCCCTCCACATGGTCCCAGCGTCAGGCCGCTTCAGGGTGCCTGGGCTTCTTTTTTTTTTTAACTAATCTTTTATTTATTATTAATTTATTTCTTTCTGACCACACTGTGCGGCATGCGGGATCTTAGCTCCCCGACAAGGGATCGATCCTGCGGCCCCTGCAGTGGAAGCCCAGAGTCCTAACCACTGGACAGCCAGGGAAGACCCTGCCGGGGCTTCTTACATCGTGGCTCTGGATCCCCAAGGTGCTTGTCCCAGGAGAGAGCAGGTGGACAGTGTACCGTAACTTATGGCCCAGCCTCGGAGGTCACACAGTGCTGCTTCTGCTGCTTTCTGTGTTCTAGACAATCACAAAAGCCGGCCCCGGTTCTAGGCAAGGCAGAATAGATGCCGCCTCTCGATGGAAGAGTAGGAAGATCCTGGAGGAGCATGTGAGACCCTAAGTACTGCTAGGTGGGATGTGGAAAGAAACTATGTCCACCCTCTAATTCATTATAACCCCTACGAGCGACAGAGAGGGGCTTCTCTTTTGATTTTGATGATTTTCTAGGTCTTCAGTCCTATCCCTTTCTCCAGGTTACACTGCAGAGGTGAAGTGGGCCATATAAACCTAAGTCATGACTGCCTCAAACACCAGAAGTCATGTTCTCACAACAGTAACTTAAAAGTTACCCTGAAACTCTAATTCGAAAAGATAGATGCACCCCAATGTTCATAGCAGCGCTATTTACAGCAGCCAAGACGTGGAAGAAACCTAAGTGTCCATCGACAGAGGAATGGATAAAGAAGATGTGGTATATATAAACAATGGAATACTACTCAGCCATAAAAGAAGAATGAAATAATGCCATTTGCAGCAACATGGATGGACCTAGAGATGATCATACTAAGTGAAGTAAGTCAGAAAGAGAAAGACAAATACCGTATGGTATCACTTATATGTGGACTCTAAAATATGATACAAATGAACTTATTTACAAAACAGAAACAGACTCACAGACATAGAAAACAAACATAAGTTTACCAAAGGGGAAAGGGGGTGGAGGAAGGATAAATTAGGAGTTTGGGATTAGCAGATACAAACTACTATATATAAAATAGATAAACAACAAGGACCTACTGTATAGCATGGGAACTATACTCAATATTTTGTAATAACCTCTAACGGAAAAGAATCTAAAAAGAATATCTATCTATAAATTATATATCTGAATCACTTTCCTGTACACCTGCAACTAACACAACATTGTAAATCAACTATACTCAATAAAAAAATTTTTTTAAAGTTACCCTGAGGATGGGAGATCCCATATTTGGTTCCAGGGTAACGTGTTCCCTTACTGTTTCATACAGATATTCTTATCAGCCCTGTAAGGCAGAGTGCAAGGCTAAATACTGACGGGCACCAGAACGTCACCCCAAATATGCCACTTTGGCATAAGGATTCTTCGAGCTAAAGGGAATTGAGAGCCAGCAGACACAGGAAAAGCTCTTCACCTCCCCAGAACTGCCCAAAAGTAAAGTGCAAGCGTGCCCTTTTGTAAAGGGAATTTCCATTTATAAGAAGTCTCCGTAGCGGGAAGAGAGCTGCTCCTGAAGACAAGTCTTATCACCTGAGAGAGTCTGACCTGCACAGCGAGACAAACCTCATTCACCATCCAGCCACCCCTCCTTCCTAGTTCACCTCCCCACCCAGAAGCCCCGAAACCACTTTTCCTTTGTTTAGCCTAAGACGGTATATAAACCTGAATCATCTGGGGACTTCCCTGGTGCCCAGTGGTGAAGACTCTGCGCTCCCAAAGCAGGACATCCGAGTTCGATCCCTGGTCAGGGAACTAGATCCCACATGCCGCAACTAAGACCGGGCGCAGCCAAATAAATATTTTTAAAAAATAATAAATAAACCTCAGTCATCTGGCTGCCTCCTGGACTCTGGTTTCCTTGTGAAAGTCCGTGCGTAAGTGGGTAATTAAAACTGTTTTTTCTCTTGTTAATCTGTGTTTTATCAGACTGATTCTCACAGGCTTCAGCCATTGAACCTGGGAGGGGAGAGCGAATAAGATTTCTCCTCCCCTACAATCCCCACCCCCTACCAAACTGAAATATAAACATTTCCCTGGCATCAAAAGGGAAAAAGAGCTTTTCTTCTCTCCCTCTTCTTTCAACATTTCCTCTAGAAAACTTATAAATCCTATTTGTCTCTTTGAGATGTATGTAAATCTTTATAAAAGCTCAATAGCCTCTTGCCAGTTTTGCATCCCAGGAATGTTTTTCATGAAGGTCTTGGAACCATCTCTTTGCAATGTGAATGTCAAGGAGGATGGTGCCCTGTCTTCCTAATACTGTGGGAGTTTAGCCCAAGCACTTGGCTCCAAGTTGTAATTTCCTGCTTGTCAGAAAGATAGGAGAAGTTTTATTTTTCCTTTGGTAAAGACATTTAGCATGTGTGCTATGGACTGTATCTGTTTGGCTTTATAAAAGGGTAAGATTTCTATTTGTCTTTGCCATGGGATTGCCAGTGATGTGAATCAGAGTCCGGTTATTAATGGTCACTCAGTAATACAACTGATTCATTCTTTTCTTCATTTTGTGGAGAGGGGTCATGTGGTTGGCTGGAGATTTATGTTTAACTACTTCAACAGGAAATTAGGAGATATATATATATAGGCCTGTTTTCAATAGCGATAAACACTTGTTAGAGAACTTAGCTAAGCACATCCACTCAGTGCTTATTTATTGAGCAGCTACTCTGTTTCAGGTGCTGTGCCAGACCAATAGAGACCTGGGGAAATTGCCTGCACGAAGCCCGTGGTGCTGTGATTGCCACCCCCCTCCCAGGAGGCTGGGAAAGATGACCGAGGCTGGTGGTCAAGACTTCAGAAGTTTGCACAACCACACATTTAACAAGCCTATTGGTTGGCTGAAGTAAGCAACTGCAGAATGTATGGTGGGTATCGTAAACTGGGATAGATTCTGTGGGAGCGTATACATACTAAAGGACCAGACTAAGCCTTGAGGGTTAATGTATTAGGCTGTCATGTCACTCATCATTTTTGTAGATAAATTACATTTGGATACTGATGATTTTACCAGGTTCAACCTCCTAGGCGTGTGTTGGTTGTGTCTGGCCAACCGCCATTCCCTCTTCTTCGCCTACAAGGAGCTCTCTTGGCCATCCCCACTCGCAGACCACGGGGCTTGGGTGGGGCTTGCACCACTGGCAACCCAGGCATGAGCATGTGACCCAGACCTGGGCAAGGAGAGTCGCCCCCGCCAAATGACCACAATGACTGCTTCAGGGATGGACACACGGCTGAAGCAGGGCCAATAGGAGTGGTACCAACAGAACCTACGTTATGGCATGTTACGCAGAAGCTGGTAGCAAGATGGCGCCTTCCAACGTTATGGAGAGACCCAAGGGACAAAGAAGCCATCCTCTGGCACCTGCACGCAGCTGGGATGGACGCCTCGATAGATAGGTAGGTAGGTAGGTAGATAGATAGATAGATAATTTGTATTACTTTATTTTATTTTTAAATGTTGAGCATAGTTGATTTACAGTGTTGTGTTAATTTCTGCTGTACAGCAAAGTGAATCAGTTATACATGCATATGTATTCTTTTTCATATTCTTTTCCATTGTGGATTATCACAGGGTATTGAATAGAGTTCCCTCAGATAGATAGCTTTTAAACTTTTATTTTTTTAACTTTTGAATTCATTTCTGTCACTTGTAACAAAAAGAGCCCTGCATACACTATGGAAGCTTCCCAGGACAGTGATGCTTGAGCTGCAGGGGCTGGTTTGGGGGCGGGGGGATGAAGAGAGTGCCGGGGGAGGGGTGAGGTGGGGGGGTGAGGAGCTGGCATGGGGGTCCAGGTCTAAGCCCCCTGAACGACTACACCAGTGAAACCTCACTGAACTTGCTCTGCCCCTTCAGCTACTCAATAAACCAAACAAAAAGGTCTGTTCTCCCTTGCGTGTGAGCTCCTCTGGGACTCAAGCTAATGTATTATTGATGAGCCATAAATGATGGGGCCGGCATGCTTTCCTATTCAGTGCTGAAGTGCAAAGGTGTACACTGACGTTTTCATGAGGTTTTAGGGCTCGGGCCCACTGGTTACTCTGGCATGCGGGCTGGCTTTTTCAGGACAGCAGTTTTTACTTTCCTTCTCTAACTTTCCTCTCCATTTGTCAGCGTCCCTTTAAACATTTGCATGAAATATTATCATTAAAACAGATCAGATGAAAGAGAGCAAATAAAACCATACCTGCAAGACAGTGTTGCTAGTGCTGTCCAGGCTTTATCTTCACTACTAAGGCAGTTTGACTTGGCACACAGAAAAGAAGGTTGGCAACAGACAGACTTGGATTCAGTTCCTAATTTAGTCATCAATTACTGTGACCCTGGGCAAGTTACTTTAGCCCTTTAAGCCTCGATTTCCTTGTCTGTAAAGTGGGGAAAATAATACCAATCTTTCAGCATTGCATGAGGTTGAAAATAATCCAGTGCAATTAAATTATCTAGCGATACTAATTAAGATGCATGTGGCGGGGCTTCCCTGGTGGCGCAGTGGTTAACAATCCGCCTGCTAATGCAGGGGACATGGGTTCGAGCCCTTGTCCGGGAAGATCCCACATGCCGCGGAGCAACTAAGCCCGTGCACCACAACTACTGAGCCTGTGCTCTAGAGCCCGTGAGCCACAACTACTGAAGCCTGCTCGCCTAGAGCCCGTGCTCTGCAACAAGAGAAGCCACCACAATGAGAAGCCCATGCACCACAATGAAGAGTAGCCCCCGCTCACCGCAACTAGAGAACGCCCACGCTCAGCAGCAAAGACCCAACGCAGCCAAAATTAAATAAATAAATAAAATTTTAAAAAAAGATATGATACACACACACACACACACACACGCACACACACACTGGAATACTACTCAGCCATAAAAAAGAATGAAATAATGCCATTTGCAGCAACTCGGATGGACCTAGATATGATCATACTAAGTGACATAAGTCAGGCAAAGACAAATATCATATGATATCACTTATATGTGGAATCTAAAAAAATGATACAAATGAACTTATTTACAAAACAGAAATAGACCCACAGACATAGAAAACAAAATTGTCGTTACCAAAGGAGCTAGTGGGGGGTTGGGAGATAAATTAAGAGTTTGGGATTAACATATACACACTACTCTGTATAAAATAGATAACGAACAAGGACCTACTGTACAGCACAGGGAACTCTACTCATATCTTGAAATAACCTATAAGGGAAAAGAATCTGAAAAAGGATATATACATATATACAAATTACTTTGCTATACACTTGAAACTAACACATTGCAAATTAACTATACTTCAATTTTAAAAAAATTTAAAAAGGAAATTCAGCTTAAACCTGGCTCTCTCCTGGGATACTTGCCTTGTGAACCCAGCAACCACGTTGTGAAGAAGTCCAGGCCACTTGTGGGTATTTGGGGCAAGATCCTCACCTACACTTGCAGCTGGCAGCTTTAGTGTCAACTGCCTTCCGACAGCTTCACCTCCCCGATTTCGGGTCTTCCAACTGAAGCCCCAGACATTATGGAGCAGAAACAAGCCATCTCTGCTGTGCCCTGTCTGAACTCCTGTCCTACAGAAATCGTGACAGATAGTAAGTGCTTGCAGTTTTTTAAAAATATTTTTTGACCATTTACTTATTTACTGGCCACACCACGTGGCATGTAGGATCTTAATTCTTGGACCAGGGATCGAACCCATGCCCCCTGCAGTGGAATTGTGGAGTCTTAACCACTAGACCGTAATGGAATTCCCTGTAGTTGTTTTAAGTCACTAAGTTTGGGGGTAATTTGTTATGGAGCAATACATGATGAATACAACATAAAATTTTTTTTTAATTCTGCAAGGCAAAAACCATTAACAGCAAAGGCAAATGACAAGTGCTGGAAAAATTTTTGCAACACTTATCAAGGAATGAAAGACAAATTCCCTGATATATAAAGAGCTTCAATAAGTCAATAAGAAAAAATCAAGAACCCAATGGAAAAATGAGTAAGGGACATGGATTACAGAAAAGGAAACACAAATGTCTCCTAAACATGTGAAAACATGCTCACCTTCACTGATCATTAGGAGATACAAAATCAAACCAAACTGAAATACCATTTTTCACCTATCAGATTGGCAAAAGTATAAATGTTTTGTAATATATTCTGTTAGTGAGGCTGTAAGAAAACAAATGACCTCATACTTTGCAAGTAGGAGCAAAAATTAATGCAAAGCCCATGATGGGTGACCCAACAATAGTTATCAATAGGACAGAGGCACAGACCCTTTGGCCTAGCACTTCTACTTCAGGGACGTTTCCTACAGATACACTCACATGTACGTGAATGAATATATGCAAAAGTTTGTAGAAATGATACATGCATTGTATAAACCATTACAACACTTTTTTTTTTTGGCTGCGTTGCGTCTTCGTTGATGCGCACAGGCTTTCTCTAGTTGTGGCGAGCGGGGGCTACTCTTTGTTGCGGTGCGCGGGCTTCTCACTGCGGTGGCTTCTCTTGTTGTGGAGCACAAGCTGTAGGCGAGCAGGCTCAGTAGTTGTGGCTCACAGGCTCTAGAGCGCAGGCTCAGTAGTTGTGGCACACAGGCTTCGTTGCTCCACAACATGTGGGATCCTCCCAGACCAGGACTCAAACCCATGTCCCCTGCATTGGCAGGCGGGTTCTTCACCTGTGCGCCACCAGGGAAATCCTACAACATTGTTTATAATGGTGAAAGATCAGGAACAACTTACATATCCAACAATAGGGGACAGGTTACATAAAATACTGAATATATGCAGCCATAAAAAAAGAATGAGGAGGTACCTTATGTACAGATATGGAATGATTGTTACGGAACAGTCCATTCGCCGGACTCACAGCAAGCCAACCACTAGACGCCAAGGTTTACAGCAGAGAAAGATTTTATTCACAAGGCAGCCAAGTGGGGAGATGGGAGAACCAGTCTCAGATCCACCTCCCCGAAGGCAAGGGGCTTGGGATATTTATGGGATAAGCAGGGTGGTGTTAGGCGTGAGGAAAGGGGATTGGAGGTAGAGGAAAGGTGAGGTAATCGCTGTTCTGTGCAGGTGCATCTCGGATACCTGCTTCTGGATATTCAAAATGGAGGCACTGACCATGATTGGGGGTGGGGTTTTCCAGTCTTCTGAGGTCAACAGGCCATTCATAGGGCATCTGCACAGGCCCAGTTTTAGGGTCTGTGGTCTCAACCAGCCCCAGCTGGCTCACACAGGGCAGGAGCTGAAAAGTCTTGTAAAATAAGTGGGCTGAGTGAGGCTGGGCAGGTATGCAATTAGAGAGAGAGAGAGAGAGGAGGGGAGGGAAGGAGGGAGGGAGGAAAGAAACTAAAGCAGATGTCATCCGTGAAGGCTGTTGACAATGAAGACAGAAGCAAAGTGCTTTACAAGCTGTGCCCTTAGCTATTGTTCTGTAAGACAAGTTCAAGAATTTCTGTTAGTTATCAGCTCCTGTGGACTCTGTGGGGCACAGTTTCATGATCACTCGGATTTATTGTAAGTGGAAAAAAGAGGAGACAGAAGAGTGAGCAGTTCGGCTTTTAAATAGGGGATGAACTGCTTACAAATAGAAACATACATATAATTGCTTGTGTATGCATAGCATGTGCCTGGAAAGAGAAATAAGAATCTGGCAACATGTGTTACCTCTAGGAAAGGGAACCTGGTGGCTTATGGACAGGGGTGGGGGGAGATTTTTTTACGTTTGAATTTTGAGCCATATGAATATATTGCCTATGTTTCAAACACATATGTGTGTGTGTTCTAAATATATATGTGTGTGTATATGTGTATGTATATATATATGTGTGTGTGTATATATGTGTGTATATGTGTGTGTATGTGTGTATATACATGTGTGTATGTGTATATGTGTGTGTGTGTGTATATATGTGTTCTAAATATATATGTGTGTGTGTATATATATATTGTGTGTATATATATGTGTGTGTGTTTGTGTATATATATATATATGTGTATGTATGTGTGTGTGTGTGTGTATATATATATATATATATAAGTTTAGGACTCTCTTGGCATAATTCATTACTGACTTAATTCTCTGAATATTTTGGAGGTCCCACCATGTGCCAGGCAGTGTGCAAGGTGATGAGTATATGGTGGTGAACAAGTCAACCTTCACTGAGCTTATGGTCTAGGAAGACAGACATCAAAGAGGTAAAGCCATCGGTCTAGAATCACACACTGCGAAAAATGCAATGAAGGAAAAGAACCTGGGGCTGGGAGAGAGGATGATGGAGTAGGACATGATTTAGCTAGGGAAGCCAGGAAAAGCCCCTCTAAGGAAGGGATCCTTAGGCTGAGTAGGACTTAGCCAAGTTTTCCATTATTCATTGCTGCAGCTAGATGTATCCCAGAGCTTGCAGGCTTGAAACAACAACCATTTTATTCTGTTGCATGAATTTTGGGGTCAGAAATTCCGGCAGGACTGGACTGGGCAGTTAAAGTAGTCCCAGACCCACCCAGATTCAAAGGGAGGGCACAGGGTCCCCACCTCTCATGGGAGGAGTGTCAGAGAACCTTCAGCCAGCTTTAACTCACCACACCAGGCAAAGGGCCGTGGGGGGAGAAGAGTGGAGCCGGGGGTGAGGGAGAAGGTGGAGAGAGGGGCCAGCAGTCAGGTCCTGCGGAGCCTTGAATGTTGTGTTAAGGATTTTGAATTTTATTTTCTGCACAATGTGAAGCCACCGAGGAGTTTCAGGCAAGGAAATTCACCGCTCCCCTGTGCATCAGCTTCCGTGCCTCTTGTCACACCCATTTCATTGCGTCAGTTTGGCAGAGGCTGGGATACCCTTGTATTCTGCTCACCGCAAACGCTAAGTGAAATAAATGTGAAATATGTAAATGAATTGATTAAATAATTGATGATCTAGAACAGCTGGAATTGTACGGCATCAGTTCAGTCATTTCCAAACTTTAATGTGTCCATGAATCTCCTGGGGAGGGGGTCTTATTAAAATGCAGATTGTGATTCGGGCTTTCCGAGGTGACCTGAAATTCTGCATTTCTAACAAGCCTCTGTGCTACCACTTTTGAGTAGTGAGTGTTTAGAAATCATTGTATGTCAGAATGTTTTCAGCTGAAAGAAAGAGGTCATGGGATTTGGGTAGCAAACAATCAGAGCTGAGATGACGTCATCCAGGTGGAGTCTCATTCCTGCTCTGCTATCCTCACCACCGCCACCTTCACCATAACACTAGGACCCCTCAATGCCTCTGGGGGCTGCTGCACTTCCAAGGAATCACTTCTGGATACTACACTGTCCAGAAAGAGAAAGATACTGTATGTCTTTTTCTTAGGAGAAAGGAAGCCTCTTTCCAGGGTCCCCCGGAAGCCTTACCCTAATGTCTCCGTGGCCAGAATCGAGTTACATACTCAACCATAAATCAGTCGTGGGCGAGAGGATTGGGAGGTCGATGATTGGTGTAGACGAATCAGAATCTACGTGGGGTCTGCGGAACTGGGCATTAGGGAGAAATCTTAGCAAAGCTGCGGTTCTGCTTGTAAGAAAGTGGAAGCAGATGACCAACAGTGAACACGACACAATAATATGCAATTTGCTTAACTGATTGTACAGAGACCTACATGTTATATGTATATCCCTATCTATCTATCTTTACATATAAAATAGGGAATTTGGCAAATTTATTTAAATACTTAAGGGAAAATCAGGGAATTCCCTGGTGGTCCAGTGGTTAGGACTCTGCGTTACCACTGCTGAGGGCCCAGGTTCAATCCCTGGTCCGGAAACTAAGATCTTGCAAGCTGCGAGGTGTGGCCAAAAAAACCAAAAAACCAAACAAAACAAAAAACTTAAGGGAAAATTTTAAAATGTTACCCAGTACCCCTTAAAAAGTGTATGGAGATAAGCATTTGATGATTTGATCTCAGGTGGAAAGGTCCAGGAATATGGGAAACATAATACTTGTTCTGAAATCTACATCCTTGTTGGGGCAACAAAACAGAAAAGTAAAAAGCAATCTACTATATAAGCAAGTAAATTAATTTTTTTGCCCACTTGACCAGCAGTTACTGGGTACTCACCCTGAACAAAGAACTGTACCAATGGCTGTGGGAGATGCAAAGATAAGGAACGGTCTCCTCCTCCTAAGAATTCTGCAGCTTCAAACACACACATAATGATGGGTTTGGCGTATAAAAAGTGCCCCCAAAGATGACAGAACAAAGTGAATGGGAGCCCAGAGGAAGGAAACAGTCCTTGTGGTCTGGATGGTTAAGGAGCAGGTAGAGGATACACCATCTCTAGTGATACCCTTGAAAGATGGGGAGATTTTTAATCAGGGATGATGGTAAGGAGAAGGGAGGCTCTGGAAAATGGGAAGATGGGAAAAATTAGCATTCCGGGGGGGAGGGCACAAAAGCACATGCAACACAAGTGATGTGGGTTTGGGAAAGGCAGGTATCCTTACTGGATTCCTACGATAATCTCTTATCAACATGAAGCCATAAATAACATCAAGCAAGTGCCAAGTCATACAAGGAGGGAGCAAGACAAGGACAGCTCCTAGGAAGAGAGACCTGAGCTGTCTGTGTAAGGAAAAATGTCCATGCGTGAGCAGGGTGGAGTAAACAGGGCAAGAGGTCTAGGGAGCTGGCCCAGTTTCATGGTTTATAATACCTAAATACCATTATTAAACAGAAACAGTTTCTTCAATGAATAAATTGCAACAACAACAAAAAGACATGGAGAGAATCTATTGATGAAGAGACCTAAAGGACATATCAATCTTTTGTAATGTGTGGATTCTATTTGAATTGTGATTCAAAGTGTCAAACTAAAAAAATATTTTATGACGTTTATGAGACAATTGAGTACCCAGTATTTGAAGATGTTAAGAAATTACTGTAATGTTTTAGGTACTGATTGTGGTTATATTTTTAAAACGAGGCCTTTTCATTTGGAGGTATATTCTGAAATATTTATGGTTGATACGATGTCTGGGATTTCAGACATCGAAAAAATACAGGGAGTAGAGGAAAGGTATAGATGAAACAAGATTGGCCATGATTTGATAATTGTTGCGGGTTGGTGTTGAAGGTTCATCATACTATTCTGCCTGTATATGTTTGAAATTTGTCATATAGAAAGTGTATATGTTTGAAATTTGTATATGTTTGAAATTTGTCATAAAGAAAGTGTAAAGTGAACTGTATTACCGTAGGATGTCTAGGACTGAATGTCCCTCGGGGAAGCTCCACCCACTGAGCTTGGTAAGCCCCGCCCCATTCGGCCCCGCCCCACCCCTTCAGCTTCAGCCCCGCCCCGTCAGCTTCAGCACGACCCCCTTAAGCCCCGCCCGTTTCAGCCCAGCTCTCCCGCCGTCTGCTCTCAGGGTATGCAGTTTATGGTGTGTTCCGACTTCCTCATGTCCGCTCGGGAATTCGTTGTGCTCAGACCCTATAAGTCGCTCTCTTTGTTCTTCCCCAGGCCGCAGAGACTGCTCCGAGTCCCCAGAACTGACCCACGGCCTCCAGACCTCCAGCAGCGGCCGCCTGGGTCACCCCCCACGTCCCAGGGGAGTTTGGTCGCGTCCGGTCGTGACCTAGGGAGCGCGTCCGCGTCGTCATGGCGACGCTCGGGGAAGGTGGCGGAGCCCGCGGAATCCCACCCAGGAACCCGCTCCGGGGTGAGCGGCCTGGGGTCTGGGGCCGTGCAGGCAGCCTGAACCCCGGACGGGTGTCCAGCCGCAAGTCAGCCTGGGTGGGGGGCGGAGGAGAGCTCGGCCCAAAAGGTTAAATGAGGATGCGGGTGGCGCGGGGGTCTGGGTTCGACCCTGCTCTGGAGTAAAGGGGTGCTGAGGGGAGCAGGCGTTTGTCAAGAGTGAGAGGGCCTGCCCCGTAGAGCATGGGGCCGCGAAACCGAGGATGCCTGGGGGGGTGGGGAGGTCGGGGGAAGGGGGACAGTTCACCTTGAGGGTGAGTGACCTGGGATGGGAGCTTGGGTGACAACGGTTTAGCTATTGTGTCTCCCTGAAGTACAGGCAGGGAATGTGAGGGGAGGGGGCTGGAGAGAGAACCGGGGCGGGCGTTGAAGGGGAGGAGGGGAGGAGGTGGCCGAGGTGAATCTTCAGCCATGCTGGCGAGAGGGGATGGGCCGAGAGTGGAAAGGAGACGCTTCCTTCAGAAGGTGATTGTTAAGCGCCTCTCAGTGTGGTCAGTGTATTTTGCTTGATGCTGTACTCTTTGGGGAATCTAAAGCTATGAGCCTTCCCCAAACAAAAAACCAAAGAACACACGTAAAGATCCACACGTGATTTTACATCAATCTCAGGGGCTTCACAGAGCAGCCCCCAAGCTTAGAGACGCAGCTGTGGGAGATATAAGGACGTGTGGGATTTGTAAAGTGCCATCACAAGGCAATACACTATTAATGCCAGAAGTAGTGGAGGCAGCAATTGCCAAAGAACGTTAAGGGACATTGGGGTCAGTGTGAACTTTATGAAGGCAAGCCTGGCAAAGGGTGTGACGGAACCGGCAGCTTCGGTTCTAGGACAGAGCTCCTAGGAAAGCGCCCAGTGGCAGGGTAGGAGGTCTGTGGCTCTCCACCTCCTCTCCCCAGAGAGGGGCCCAGGAAGGTGGCTCAGAAATGCCAGTGTCTCCCAATGTTGAAGGGTTTCATGGTCACGTCCATCTAAGAAACTGATTCGGAGAAATCTCAGAAAGAAAAGCCCTGTTTAACTGCTGACTTCAACATTTTCCAAACTTCATCAACTGTGAGAGCCTCAGGAAGCATCAGGGCTACATTTTGGGAAAAGCTCTTGGGGAGAATTAAGGACCACGGAAGGGTTTTGAGCAATGGCACGGCGCTGGGTGCAATGTGTGACGCAAGGTGAATGGGACCGCCTGTGTGGGAACGGAGCGGCCGCGAGAGAGAGGAGAGGCGGGGGGGCCCTGAGCCACAGTAAACCACACAGTGACAAGAAGTACATTTGTCAAGGGTTGAGAAAAAACAGTGTGTGGTTTCCTGTGGATGATTATACGACTACTGTTTTCTTCCCAGAAAATGACCTTTGGCTCTAAAAAGAAGGCTCCATTTTTCATGATAAAATGGCAGCGGTAAAAACCCCCAGCAAAGAAGTAAAGAATGCTGAAGAACCATTTCATGATGTATCGCCCCTCCTTTTAAGGAGCCTAGTGGAGGAACCCAAGAAACCAAAAGAAGTACCTAATCACCTCCTGGAATCAAGTAGGTGGTTAGGAAACAGATTTACTTCACAACTCACGTCTTCCCAGAGGATCCAAAGTCCAGAAAGCATAATGGAATGCTGGCTGCTGATTTATCTGTATTGTTTTACAGGCTGGTAATAGTGTTCATCATTAAGAACAATGGTTCCATTTAGATCCATCCACTTCACTGGTAGACTTTATTTTTTTAATATTTATTTATTTACTTTTTTGGCTGCGTCAGGCCTTAGTTGCAGCACATGGGCTCTTCCGTTGTGGTGCTCGGGCTTCTCTCTAGTTGTGGCGGCGGGTTTTCTCTCTAGTTGTGGCGCTTGGGCTCCAGAGCGCGTGAGGTCTGTCGTTTGCGACACGCGGGCTCTCCCGTTGAGACGCGTGAGCTCAGTAGTTGTGGCGCGCGGGCTTAGTTGCCTGGCCACATGTGGGATCTTGGTTCCCTTGACCAGAGATCAAACCCGCTTCGCCTCTGCATGGGAGCGTGGAGTCTTATCCACTGGACAGCCGGGGAAGTCCTGTAACTGGTAGACTTTTGTGGTGGAAATTGGTAGCCAAGCTCTGCCACCTCCACTTCCTCAAATATCTTTCCTCTCTGTCCCCACTTCATCCTCAGCAGGTCACCAGGACTATTGCAGGGCCCTCCTCCCTGGCCACACTCTTCACGGCCCTGGCATTGTCCTTCCTAGAATCCATGCTGGCCCTGCCCCCATCCTGTTGGAATGCTCTCAGGGGATCCCCTTGTGTGCAGTCCCCGTGCTTGGCACTTGGCCCTCTCTGCCGCCGACCTGCACCTGCCTGCCCAGGGCCCCTCCAGTACCCCAGCTCCGGCCACGCCTGTTACTGCTGCTCCTTCAAGAATACTTGCATTTTACACCTGTTTGCTGTGCCCCACGCTCATCCCTTAACCTGGAAAGCCTCTTAAATCCTGTAGCTGTTATGCACAAGGCTAATCATTTACCTACAGTCTTCTCACTGAATCCGTCGTATCATCACGATACCGTCTATTTCCATTTTACTGTTGGGGAAGCTGAGGTGGCCCAGCTAAGCAGAGAGGTGGTGTTCAGCTGTTGCAGCCCAGTGTCCCGCTCCCTACGTCCCACTAGCTTGCTTCCCACTTGCCATTCAAGGCCCATCACGAATGCTGGAAATGCAGCATTTGCTGTGGCTCTATTGTCACTGAAGAACACACTGAGTGCAAGTTAGTATACTTGACTGTTTCTGGGCATTAACAGAAAAATGCCCATTTTACATCTATTTTGTGGCCCTACAAACAAAATCTTCAGCATTAAAAAAAATTGCCGGGCTTCCCTGGTGGCGCAGCGGTTGCGCGTCCGCCTGCCGATGCAGGGGAGCCGGGTTCGCGCCCCGGTCTGGGGGGATCCCGCGTGCCGCGGAGTGGCTGGGCCCGTGAGCCGTGGCCGCTGGGCCTGCGCGTCCGGAGCCTGTGCTCCGCAACGGGAGAGGCCGCGACAGAGGGAGGCCCGCATACCACAAAAAAAAAAAAAAAAAAAAAAATTGCCAAGGGACTTCCCTGGTGGTCCAGTGGGTAAGACTCCACTCTCCCAGTGCAGGGGCCCCGGGTTTGATACCTGGTCAGGGAACTAGATCCCGCATGCATGCTGCAACTAAGAAGCCCACATGCCACAAGTAAGACCTGGTGCAGCCAAAATAAATATAAATAAATAAATTTTTAAAAAATTACCAAGTAATGTTCAATACTTAAAAGTAATTACCAATACTTACAAATTTACCAGATAAACTACAGAGATCATAATCCCCCTGAGACACCACCCTTACCCCAGTCCAGCCCTTCAGTTTGGCGCACAGTTGATGACAGTGACCATTCACCTGCGGAGGAGAAAAACACCAAATGTTTCACACTCACTGTAGATGGGTACGAAACACGGCAGGTGAAGGGTGGGGTCAGGGTGTCTGTGACTCACAGATTTAGCTATAGCCAAAGGGGAAAGGTGGTCATTTGTAGGAAACTGGACAGGGCATTCATACTGCAGGAGGCAGTTTACTGGTTGGAACCAGGCCTGGGCTTGATTTTTACAAAATGGAAAGAATGGAGGGTTATAAACAAATGCCTGGCATGAAGCATGGAAGGCATGGAAAGGCTTGTGACCCAGTGTCTTCTCCACACATCTCAGTTCCTGCTGTGTGAAGAGCCAGGGCAAGTTTTGTAGACCTGGACTCTTCTGTGAGCTCAGCTGTCCTAACCTTGTTCTCAAAACTGGGAGCAAAAAAAGACACTCACATGACAAGAGCAGTTTGAGACTTTAGTGTCCAGAGGCGTAATTTTTCAGAGCCTTAGGATTTCTCTGTATTGCACTGTAATTCAGTTCAGAGGAAATCAAATAATAGCAGTTAAATACACAGGAATAAAATTAAACCCTTGGTGTTTGGATTCTTTGAAGTGGGTATTCATTACATAATAAGTAATTGCAGTGTTATGCAGAGAAAACACAGGGTGTGTGCTCTTCACAAGCTTGTTTTATTATTAAGACTTGTATAAAATGTGTACAGAGCAAGTTATTTTAATAGATAATAAACAATAAATGTGAATTTGTATTGTAATGATCATATTTCCCAAGTGATGGATAAAAATAGAGGGAGAGGCAGTCCAGTTCATGTGGAACAGTCATTCATCTTGCTGACAGCTGTATCCTCTGTCTGAAACTTTCATATGCTTAAAATACCCTAGATTAAAGGGAGCTCATGTAGATAGGATCTTCTTTCACTTAATATGTTTTTATGTCTCAACTCATGGTATACTTATCTGCATTGTTTTTATAGAGGTTTATGCAAATCTTCTGAATAATAAGGTCATACAGGCAAAACCTGGCATATTGCATTTTGGAGGCTATCAAGTAGAAAAACAACACCAGCAGATACTGGTAGGTACTTTAAAAAAATTTTTTTTTTAATTTCATTGAAATACAGTTGATTTACAATGTTGTGATAGTTTCTGCTGTACAACAAAGTGATTCAGTTATACATATATAGACGTTCTTTTTCACATTCTTTTCCATTATGGTTTATCCCAGGACATTGAATATAGTTCCCTGTGCTACACAGTAGGACCTTGCTGTTTCTCTGTATACTAGTTTGCATCTGCTAACCCCAAACTCCCAATCCATCCCTCCCCCACCCCTGGATAGGTACTTTCTAAGTGGGATAATTAATCATAATAATGAAATGACATGAATGTTCCGCATTTATATTACTCATTCCTCTAAAGAGCAGCATAATCAGCAGAAGTGCAGATGTAAATTGGACCAGAAAGGTAGTTCTAGGATGAGAAATTTTAAAGTTGAGTCAGTGTCCTTGGACAGCTTTCCTCCCCCTGCCAAAGGCTCCTCCCAGCACTCTCTCCAAACTGGTGCCATTGCTGAGTGACCGTAGGGGCCAGGAACTGTGCTTTGCATCTCACATGGTCCAGTATAGTCTTTACACTAGCTTTGTGGAGGTCATATTGTGGCTCTCTTTGTAGAGATGAGGAAACCGTGATTCCAGAAGGTTAAATACAATACTTGCCTCAAGAACACAGGGACGGAGACAGAGTGACTCTTAGGCTGCCTGCCTCCCAACCAGTGAACTTTTTTTTTTTTTTAGATTTATTTTATTTATTTATTTTTTGGCTGTGTTGGGTCTTGGTAGCTGCGCACAGGCTTTCTCTAGTTGCGGCGAGTGGGGGCTGCTCTGTTGCGGCGTGCAGGCTTCTCATTGCGGTGGCTTCTCTTGTTGCGGAGCACGGGCTCTAGGCGCGCAGGCTCAGTAGTTGTGGCGCACGGGCTTAGTTGCTCCGCGGCACGTGGGATCTTCCCGGTCCAGGGCTCAAACCCGTGTCCCCTGCATTGGCAGGCGGGTTCTTAACCGCTGCACGACCAGGGAAGTCCCAACCAGTGCACTTTGGCTCCACGCCTCCACCACCAGGGAAGAGGGTGTCCCTTTCTTAGAAGGGCCCAGCAAAGGTTCCGTTTCGCCAGCTCAGGTCAGATGCCCAGGCCTAAATCGGTCACTGTGGCCAGAGACACTCTGGCCTGACCTGGGGCAGCATCTCCGCTGAAAGGGCTCCAGAAGGGACAGGTGAAAGGACGCACTGCAGAGTGGCTGAAGCTGTGGGGACAGCAGTCCACCGCAGAGCCACATGAACCCGGGCCTTGTCCAGACTGGGGAGGGCCCGGGGTGGCTTCAGCACTCCTAATCCGCCACGAAAAGGGGGCCTGAGCATGAAAGCAGCTGCAGCGCCTCAGCGACCCCGCCGTGACGCTCCAAAGTCACACTGAGCAGGACTTCAGAACTACGGCAGCCGGCCACGGAGCTGAGCTAGACCGGGCTGCGGGCATGTGCTGGAGTCGGGCCCATAGGCGTGGGCTCTCTCACGTGGACCCTGAGGCTCCGGCTCTGTGGGTGGCGTCCTCTCCCACCGCAGGCTCTCCGCGTTTATGCGTAGTGCGCTCTTATAAGCCATGTCTTTCACTTATTTATTTTTGTTTTCACATAGCGTCTTTTCTAAATTTTTTTAATTTAATTTTTATTTTATATTGGAGTATAGTTGATTTACAATGTATTCGTTTCAGGCGTACAGCGAAGTGATTCAGTTATACACATACGTATATCCACTCTTTTTTAGATTCTATTCCCATATAGGTCATTACAGAGTATTGCGTAGAGTTCCCTGTGCTGTACAGTAGGTCCTTGTTGATTATTTTATATATAGTGTGTGTATATGTCAATCCCAAACTCCTCATTTATCCCTCCTGCCGAAACCGTGTCTTAAAGTGGATCATTTAGAGACAGAATTGCAGCTATCGTGTTAGACTCATTCTCAGAGTGAGGAAAATCGCTGGAGGAAACTGACAAATGGTAAAGCTGTCAGGAAGTGAGGTCAGGTTCTATCGGGCAGACCCCTGCCTACAGAGAGTGCACCTTCCGTGAGTCCTTGCACATCTGAGAGGGCAGAGAGAGAAGAGATCAGGAGAGGAACCTGTTAGGTGCCCAGTGCTTCCTCTTAGGGGAAGGGTCAGGATTTAAAACTGTGATTAGGAGCTCTACCCCTCAATCTGTAAGGACACAGTCCTTAGAACACAGCATCAAAGACCAAGGTTAATCATTCATTTTGGAACTTGCTTTTCCTGGTTATTAGGTTTGCTATCTAGATGATGGTAGGGTAAACCTAAAATAATTATTGTTCGTAATTACTCATTGTTTGCAATGAGTGAACAATTCACTACCCGTTCCCACCTGCCTCAGTCTCCTCATTCCTTTACCACCCAACCCCAACTTAGGCAGCCACTGATCCACCTTCTGTTAGTATAGATTTGCCTATTCTGGACGTTTCACATAAGTGGAATCACACAACATGTGGTCTTTTGCAACTGGCTTCTTTCATTCAGCATGTTTTCCAGGCTCGTTCAATTTGTAGCATGAATCAGTACTTCATTCCTTTTTATGGCCAAATAATATTCTGTTGTATGGCTTTATTACATTTTGTTTTGTTTTTTTAATTTAAAAAATCTTTTTATTGATATATACTTGATTTACAATGCTGTGTTAGTTTCAGATGCACAGTAAAGTGATTCAATTATACATATCTATATAACTATATATATTCTTATTTTACATTCTCTTCCACTAAAGTTTATTGCAAGATATTGAGTATAGTTCCCTGTGCTATACAGTAGGTCCTTGTTGTTCATCTGTTTTATATATAGTGGTGTGTATCTTTTAATCCCAAACTTCTAATTTATCCCTCCCCCACCTTTCCTCTTTGGTAACCATAAGTTTGTTTTCTATGTCTGTGAGTCTATTTCTGTTTTGTAAATAAGTTCATTTGTATCAAATTTTAGATTCCACATATAAGTGATATCATATGATATTTGTCTTTCTTTTTCTGACTGACTTCACTTAGTATGATAATGTCTAGGTCCATCCATGTTGCTGCAAATGGCATTATTTCATTCCTTTTTATGGCTGAGTGGTATTCCATTGTATATATGTACCACATCTTCTTTATCCATTCCTCTGTCGATGGACATTTAGGTTGCTTCCATGTCTTGGCTGTTGTAAATAGTGTTGCTATGAACATTGGAGTGCATGTATCTTTTCAAATTATGGCTTTCTCTGGATATATGCCCAGGAGTGGGATTTCTAGATGATATGGCAGCTCTACTTTTATTTTTTTAAGGAAACTTCATACTGTTCACATTTCATCTATTCATCAGCTGATGGACATTTGGATTTTGTCTTTGGGGCTGCTAGGAATAATGTCATCGTGGACATTCGTGTCCATGTTTTTGTGTGGATATAGTTTTAATTCTCTCGGATATATATTAAGAAGTGGAATTGGGTTGTATGGTATGCTCGTTTTCTGTGGCTGCCGTAACAAATTACCACAAATTTAGGGGCTTAGAAAACTAGAAACTTATTCTGGAGACCAGAGTCCAAAGTCAAGGTGTCAGCCGGACCTTACTCCTTCCACGGGCTCTTGGGAGGAATCTTTGCTTGCCTCTTCCAGGTTGTGGTGGCTCTAGGTGTGCTTTGTTTTGAGGCTTCATGATCCTAAACCTTGGCCTCCATCTTCACATGGCTTCTCCTCTCACTCCCTTTGTCTTCTCTTCTGTCTCTAAAAGGATACTTGTCATTGGACTTAGGGCCCATCCGGGTAATCCAGGATGATCTCATCTCAAGATCCTTGACTTAATAGCATCTGCAATCACTCTTTTCCCAAATAAGGTCACATTCACAAGTTCCAGTTATTGGGGTGTGGCTGTATCTTTTTGAGTTTGCCATTCAACTCACTGTTGTTCTATTTGCATTTCCTTAATCACGAATGATGTTGAGCATCTTTTCATGAGCTTACTGGTCACATTGCACCAAAGGCTTGTGGTGGAGAAGCCATTGGGATAGCCCAAGAGCAAAGCGAGAGGTGGGGAGCCGACACCCAGGGCGTCGAGGGAGACGAGGAGAGAGGCTCGGGGGGCAAGCACGTGGCATATTTGGAGACCAGTGTGAGGTCTGCTTTACCCAGATCGTAGGCTTTTTGGAGGGAGGTAAAAGCTTCATTCTGCTGAAGAACAGAGGCCGTCTCTGTCTTTTGTACAGCACAATGCCTAACACACACAAGGCACTCAGTAAACACTTGTCAAGATATTGAACTCACTTTACTGGAAGAGAGTGACTTGGTAGAGACTCTTGAATTCCAAGTAAATACAGGCTAGAGTCTAAATAATCACACTGCTTCTATCAGACCTTGAAAAAAACAGAAATGGATACAAATTTTTTCATCTTAGTAACATTCTGGGAGAGCCAGCCTCCTGTTTCTATCAGCAAACTTAAGCAGAAGCCTAAGGGAATTACCTTGAGACTCTTGCCAAAAACCCAACTCTGCCTTTATCTTGGTTTTGTTACAGGAAACTGTGTAAATTACCCAAGAATGGAATGATTGAATGTGTGTTTAAAACGACAATAAACTGTTCATTAACATTTGAGATTGATCCAGATCTGGTTAAAGGCTTTAAAGCCTTTTACTTGGATTCATATCGAAATCAACCTTTCGATTTAAAAGTTGAAATAATGGTTCCCACTTTTCTCAAAACCAAGACCTCTTAAAATCCCTTTCCCTCTGCGGAAAGACTTTGTCTGGGAAACTATATTTATTAAGGAAATAATTAATCAATTTTCCCATGAGACAACCAGTGTTACTGTGGCCAGCCCCAAACAAAGTTGTCAGCCTCTACAGCCTTATCTTATGCAGAGAAACATTCCCTTCAGGCTTTCTGCAATAATTGTATTAGTTTTCAGGTCCCTGTTGCAGCATTCAGAGACACCCCTGCCCCAGAATCTTGGTTCTCAAACTGGGGCCACAAATCCCAATGGCTTCTAGTCAGTGTGCGAGGGTGGGGACTTGAAGCTACAGTGTAAACAAACATGGTGCATCCTCCTGGAGCATCAATTTTACTCTTCCATTTTGCAGAAATGCAGTATAGAGCAAAATTTTAGAGTAAAATCCATTACCAACCTGCATTTTAAGGTAAAACTGTTACCGACCAGGGTTCTTGGACCCCGTAATCAGTAGAAATTCATAGGAGGCCAGAGGGGACATTCAGGCAAGGCTTTACTGGGGCCCTTGCTGCAGCAGGGGAGCGGGAACAAGTGGCAGGTTCCCATTACCTTGCTGGCTCCCCGAGGCCCGCGGGGGGTGGGGGGGGGCGGGGGCTGGTTCCTTACATGGGGTCATGCTGGGGGCAGGTCCAGGGCTCGGGCCTGAGGGGTGGCCTAGGTGCTCTGCCCACCCCCTTGGTGGGCTGTGTGCAGGCATCCCACGCAGGGCCCTGCTTTTGCTCCCGGCTCCTCAGAAGGGGCAGTTGGGTTTTTGGTCTTTTTGTATCTTGTTGTCCATAATTTGAGCCAGCTGCACATGCACGCGGTTATTTTTAGTCCCTTAAAGTTTCTTTGTATCTGTTGCTCCAGGAGATGTCTGTCCCGGTGCAGGCACTGCAGCAAAGGGTCCCAGGTCCCAGCCTGTCCCACAACACTTTAAAGAACTTATAGGGCTGCTTGCATTTTGCCCCCAGATCCCTGGCGTTGGGTATTAACCTGAGAAGCTGTGTCCCTGAGGGGAGGGGTCGAAGGACCCCGACTTGGAGGCTGAGCTGTGTGCTGAAGGTTAGGCCCTGCGCTCTGCCGGCGGAGGGCCTGGAAGGAAGGAGCAGGGTGGGGAGGGCGGGCAGGAGCTGTGAGCAGCCCCTGGGAGAGCCCGGTGACCCTTGAGTAAAAGCTGTTCAACCCATGACTGCCTGGTTGGTGCTTCCATGCTTGCTTGCCTGTTCTGAGGCCCCGTTCAGAAACACTGAAGCGGGGGCTGTCAGTTGGGGCCCGGGGGAGTCAGGGGAGGGAGTGTCAAGGTCATGAGGACCCAGGGGGCCAGAAAAGGTCAGCTCCCAGGGGCGCAGAGAGCTTGGGGAAGGGGACTAAGGACATCTATTGACCCCAGAATTGCGGGACAGAACAGGGTTTTAGGTGAGTTTATCTTGTCTCGCCTCAAGGGTAATCCTGGGTTGCTCACGTTTTCAAATAAACTTTAAATATTAATTTAGCATACACTTTCTAAACACTTGATCTTCCCAAGGCTTTTTTTCCCCTTTCAATGATGATTATTTCCCCCCCAGTTTTAGTTATAAATGAAAAGGCAGGAATGCCATTTTAGCCCTGAAAGCATATTACTTTTTAAAAAGAAATCAAACTGACCTGCTGACAAAGTGTAAAAGAAAAGATAGATAGGGAATGCAGTTTGGGTACTGAGACATCCTGAGCTCTGAGACGGGAAGAGCCCTAGGTTCCAGGCATCCTGGGCCCCAGCATACCAGGGTCTCCTGGAAGGACCATTCTCCCGGGTAGGAGACCCAGGAACCCACACCTCACCAAGATTCCCCCATGCAGACCCCCTGGAGGTCGAGAGAGGCCTGGGCAACTTTTATTTTTTCAGGCTTCTCACATATTAAAGAGATACGCCAGATTTCCCCGATGGCACAGTGGTTAAGAATCTGCCTGCCAATTCAGGGTTCACGGGTTCAGTCCCTGGTCCGGGAAGATCCCACATGCCGCGGAGCAGTGAAGCCCGTGCACCACAACTACTGAGCCTGTGCTCTAGGGCCCGCGAGCCACAACTACTGAGCCTGCATGTTGCAACTACTGAAGCCCACATGCCTAGAGCCCGTGCTGTGCAACAAGAGAAGCCACTGCAATGAGAAGCCCGTGCACCACAACAAAGAGTAGCCCCCGCTTGCCGCAACTAGAGAAAGCCCGTACGCAGCAACGAAGACCCAATGCAGCCAAAAATAAATTTTTTTAAAAAGTAACTTAAAAAAAATTTTTTTAATAAAGAGATATGCCATGTTGCTGCAAACGGCAATATTTCCTTCTTTTTTATAGCTGAGTAATATTCCATTATATGTGTGTACCACATCTTCTTTATCCATTCATCTGTTGATGGACATTTAGGTTTGCACTAACATGGATGCACCTAGAGATTATCGTACTAAGTGAAGTAAGGTAGAGAAAGACATATTATGTCACTTATATGTGGAATCTAAAAAAATAATACAAATCAACTTATTTACAAAACCAAAACAGACTCATAGACAAAGAAAACAACCTTATGGTTACCAGAGGGGAAAGGGGGTGGAGGAAGGATAAATTAGGAGTTTGGGATTAACAGATACACACTACTATATATAAAATAGATAAATAACAGTCTTTTACTGTATAGCATAGGGAACTATTTTCAGTATCTTGTAATAATCTATAATGAAAAAGAATCTGAAGCTTGAATTTGACACTTGAAACTAACACAGTATTGTAAATCAACTATAGTTAAATTTAAAAAAAAAAAGATATGCCAAAACAGGGTCACAAAAATTGTGGTCCTTTAAGAATATTCACAGGTGAACAGATAACTAATAAGAACCTGCTGTATAAAAAAATAAAATAAGATAAAATTCAAAAAAATATATTCACAGGTGACAAATGAGAACTTTTAACAAATGCAGGCATCGGTATAATCTCATCAAGAGATTATGTCTTAACTCTGACTTAGGGCCTCAGTGAACTCAAGGACTTGGGCAGTGGCCGTGTGACAGGCCCAGCCTCTGGCCTGGACTTTGGAGACCAAGGGCCTCTTAGCTGTCCTCTGGCCCAGGTGAAGGCCAGGTCCCAGAACCGAAGGTCCTTGCTCTCCTTTCATGTAGAGGAAGGATAAACCCCTCTACTCAGAGACCCAGTTAACTTACCCAGCAGGTTGTCCTGCCTTGAACGAGGGCCTCCTCCCAACCCCATCAGAGAACTCCTGACTTTGTGTTCTTTTTTATCAACCCTAGCGATGGATTGGAGGCTGTCCTCTCCACATTCCTTTTCCTGATTTTTTGACTGCCTTAGTGTCACCAGGTCCCAGGACAAGTGGCATGTAATTAGAGAAACTGGGAGTGGGTGGGTGGCTGGCTTCTTAGCTCAGCTGAATCACAGGACTAAGTTGAGTTCAACAAAAAGGTGCACAGGTAACCAGTCAGGGCAGGAGGAGGGGAGTGTGCAAGGCCATGCCAGGGGGTAACTGGGGCTGTAGCTCTGGAAAAGTCTTAGGTCAGGCAGAGACACATGGGCATATTTCATTATTCTTTAAGTGGTGTTGTGTTTATTTTATTATTCGTTAAGTGGTGTATGATAGATTTTGAATCTCTTAAAGTGTTTAAACGTGCACTGAAGCCAAAGCAATCTTGAGAAAGAAAAAATGGAGCTAGAGGAATCAGGCTCCCTGACTTCAGACTATACTAGAAAGCCACAGTAATCAAAACAGTATGGGACTGGCACAAAAACAGACACACTAATCAATGGAACGGGATAGAAAACTCAGAGATAAACCCACACACATATGGTCACCTTATTTTTGATAAAGGAGTCAGGATATATAATGGAGAAATGACAGCCTCTTGGATAAGTGGTGCTGGGAAAACTGGACAGCTACATGTAAAAGAATGAAATTGGAACACTCCCTAACACCATACACAAAAATAAACTCCAGATGGATTAAAGACCTAAATGCTAAAACCAGACACTATAAAACTCTTAGAGGAAAACATAGGCAGAACACTCTCTGACATAAATCGCAGCAAGATCTTTTTGGCTCCACCTCCTAGAGTAATAATGAAATAATGCCATTTGCAGCAACATGGATGGACTTAGAGATTATCATACTTAGTGAAGTAAGTCAGACAGAGGAAGACAAATACCATATGATATCACTTATTTGTGGAATCTTAAAAAATGATACAGGGCTTCCCTGGTGGCGCAGTGGTTGAGAATCCGCCTGCCGATGCAGGGGACACGGGTTCGTGCCCCAGGAAATAGACTCAGAGACATAGAAAACAAACTTATGGGGACTTCCCTGGTGGCGCAGTGGTTAAGAATCTGCCTGCCATTGCTGGGGACACAGGTTCGATTCCTGGTCCAAGAAGATCCCACATGCCGTGGAGCAGCTAAGCCCGTGCGCCACAACTGCTGAAGCCCCCGTGCCTAGACCCCGTGCTCCGCAACAAGAGAAGCCACCACAATGAGAAGCCTGCACACCAATGAAGAGTAGCCCCCGCTGGCTGCAACTAGAAAAAGCCCACGTGCAGCAACGAAGACCTAATGCAGCCAAAAAAAAAAAAAAAAAAAATCATAAAAAAAACCCCCTTATGGTTACCAAGGGGAAAGGTCGGGGGGAGAAATAAATTAGGAGTTTGGGATTAACATATACACACTCCTATAGATAAAATAAACAGCAAGGATCTACCGTATAGCACAGGGAACTCTACTCAATATTCTGTAATGACCTAAATGGGAAAAGAATCTGAAAAAGAATAGATATATGTATATGTATAACTGAATCACTGTGCTGTGCACCTGAAATTAAGGCAACATTGTAAATCAACTATACATCATTATAGAATAAAAATTTTAAAAATAATAAAAGTGCACCGCATCTCCTCACATCCCTTTAGGAACAAGATGAGGTAAAGATAAATGAGGAGGTGCGCATGCAGGTAGATAAAGCGGTGTATTCATGTGAACGCTTCTTTTTCTCTCCAGCATGTGGTCAATATTTGCAATGAAGATTTACACGTTCATATTTTACCCCCTGAAACCAAACACTTTCAGATCAAGTATGTGAAGAAGGTAAGTGTCCCTGGGGGGCGTATTCTCCCCAGGCATTCATTGCTGGGTGTGGCCTTCCGTGCCGTGCCCGCAGGTCTGCCCGGGGGGCGGCGTGTAGGGTGTTGTCCCCGTGGGCCCTGGGGCTTATCCGGACAGGAAGCCCCTTGTCTTCTAGGAGCACCGCCTTGTCCCTGGCTTGTCCCTCACGGTCACCATTACATTTACTCCAGATGAGTGGCGATACTACTATGATTGCATCCGCATTCACTGTAAGGTATGTCCCTTAATATCCGGGGTTTTTTGGGGCTTGGGGGTGGCATCAAACCTTACATCTTCAAGGAAAGAAGAGAGACAGAATGACAAGTGTGAAGTTTCTCAGCCTGATGCCTTGGGCAGCCGGTCTGAGTGGCTCTAGGGTCCTGGTCCGGTGACGTGGGTCCCAGCTGGGGAAGCTCCAGGCTGCTGAGAACTGGGGCAGAGCCAGAGACACTGCTTGCTGCAGATTCCCACCTGCCCTGGCCTAAAAATCTCATTTATCTTGTGGTGCTGGGAGTTGAGGAAGGCTTTTCAAATAACTTAAACATCCTCCTTTAAGAGCTAGGTGAGAAGATCAGCAACAACCCCGAGTTGTCACTGGGCACCAGCAGCAAATGTCCTCCGAGGCAGCCCTGGGGGTCTGCAGGGAGGCTACTTGTGTGGTCCGACCCCAGAGGCTGTGCCGTAGGAGTTCTCGCTGGCCTTTTCTGGGTCACCTAATTCATCCCTGGCCTCTAGCCCCACGTGCTGTCAGTCCTTCCCTTAAAACTGGCGCCTCCACACCCCTCTGCTCTGGGTTCCACGCCCAGCCCTTAGAAGCTGAGAAGCCTTAAGGTTAAGGAAATTTACCTTTTCAAAATTAAAGTGGAAGAGTGTGCCTTAGTAACAAATGAGCCTCAGTTTTTAAAAAGAGGGGGAAAAAAAACTAAAAATGAAACCAGAATAGTGCTTTCAGGAGGAATATTCTGTACCAAGAACAAAAATCCTTACTTAGGACAGGCATTGCATAGATCACCAGGGCAGGTGTCCTGCTACTTCATAGCAATGCTATATTAGTACCTTGTATTTATGTGGTGCTTTAAACTTTTTAAGGCCGGTGTCTGCTTTAATTCTCAAAAATACCTTTAAAGAAAGGTGGACTTATCCCCGCTTGAAAGCAAAGGAAGAAACGAGCTGTGGAGAGGTCAGAGGTCTTACTCAAGGTCACACACTGTGCAGGTCTAGAAGCAGGCCTCTGCGCCTCTGGCTGGTCCAGTGCTAACTGTTCAGCGCTGTCTGGATCAGCTGATTCTGTGCTGGTTTCTGTTTATCTCAGGCCGCTCACGATTGTGTTTCCCTATAACTTTCTGAAATCGAAACAGATGACTGTTTTCATCTCTATGTGAAGGCTTTCCTGGATAATATTGAATATCATTTCAGTGAAATACACTAAAAATTTTCTATACTTTGTTTGTAGCTAAGAAAACTCAATATTTCAACTGTTATATTTAAGCACTCGGTTTTTTTTTTTAAGGAAATGTTTTCCCTTTTTTTCTGGAAGTATTTTTTAATGATAGAAAACAAGATAAGAAATAAAGGATCTACAAATTCATCTTTGAAAATTATAGTCTTGGGACTTCCCTGGCGGTCCAGTTGTTCCAAAGCAGGGGGTGTGGGTTCAACCCCTGGTAGGGGAACTAAGTTCCCACATGCTGTGAGGTACAGATGAGGTACAAAGAAAAAGAAAAAAAGAAAATTTTAGTCTTAAGCATGGTAAACTTGACTTTTTTCCCATTAATTTTAGGGAGGTGAGACTTTGCTTGTCCCCATCCATGCCTATCCTGTCATGAATAGACTGGACTTTCCCTCATTTATAAATCTATCAAATGTTCTACTTGGTGAAAGGTAAGTTATGAAAATGAATTACCAAACTGTCATGGGATGTGAAAAGTTAAGAGAGACTCACATAGATAAAAACTTAGATTTCTATTTTTCCTAATGGAAAGTTTTCCTTCTAGCTGAGTTAGACTGGACTTGTAGTTGCAAAGGCAAAGCAAACAACCAACAAACAAACCCAACCGAGTCAAAATATCCTTAAGCAAGAAAGGAATTTATTGGGTCATCAACCTGAAAGGTGCAAGATAGCACGCACCTTCAGGCATGGCTGGGTCTAGGGGTTTAAGAGGGGGTGCAGGGACCTGACCCTCCCCGGATCTTGGTTTTGCTGCCCTGTGCAGGCTTCTTTCTCCACAGGCTCCCCTTCACAAGGCAGGGTAGCCGCCAGAAGATCCAAATACTGTTAGCAACAGAGGTAGTTGGAGGGCCTGCAGGGTTCGGAGTATTGGTGTCCGAGTCCCAGGGAGGCATCTCATGCCTGTACGATAAGCAGCATCTGTTTTTGGACGGAATGGCTGCAGGGAAGGCCAAGACCCTGGACAGTCACTATGGAAGCCAAATCTCACATCCTCCCTCCTTGTTGGGAAAACAGTTGATGACTCTAGTTGTACTTCAAGGTGTGTCTTGTTTTAGCAGTAAATATTTACTAAATACCTACTACCAGGCACAGTGCTGTCTGTCCCTAGGGACATAAAGAAGGTAGATATTGAGCTGTTAGATACCGAGATACAATGGCCATGCCAGTTGTTAAAATCTTGTTAAATGCTGAAATATTTCTGTACTGGTTGGGAAATATATACTGTCCTGAGCCCCCGATCCCTCCCTGCCATCTGCTTGGCCCTCTCCTGCCGCCCCTCACCTCCAATGGTTCCGTAACTAAGTTGTTAATACCTAGCCATCTGGCGGGGCAGGGACCTGCAGGACCTGGCTCCAGCTTTGTATCCACGCTAGTGGCGCACTGCCCGTGAAGTCCTTTTTGGGTGATATTTTGAATATCACCTGCGGTAAAAAGATGAATAGACACAAGTTCTCCTTCTGAAGGTCTTCAAGTCTGACGGGGACAGAACCACGTCACTGATTAATTACACCGCGTGCTAAGCGTTGTAATCAGGGCACACACGGGGTCTTGTGCAGGCCCAGAACTGATTGGAGGGATGGGGAAAGTCCTCACGCCTAAGCAGGGGACGTCCGGTTGTCCACCATGGGGTGGGCTGTGAGGGTGGCGGTCCAGGCAGGGAACAGCACGTACAAAAGCACAGTGGCGGCAAAGAGTGTGGACTACGTCTTGCAGGTGAGGAAGCCACCCAGTAGCTGGTAGATACTAGATGCCTCGTGGTCTAGGCCCAGACAGTGAGCAAAGACTGTGGGCTTCAGCCTGTGTTTGGGGGTGAAAGCAAGTTCAGGTGCCTGCAGGCAGCTCTGAGCAGGGGATATAAGTTGCTAGTGACTGGGTAGTAGAGGTAGAGAGGGGGCAACTGCAGCTTTTGGGTGCTGGCCGGGGACCAAGGCATATGAGCTTCAGAGCCCTTGAATGAAACTCACTATCTAGATCTGAACAATCGCGTTGGTTCAGCTGACGTGAGATCCCATCCCCCGCCCAGCGGCTTCGCATGCGCTTCTGATGCACCATCTCTACTTATTTTTTTAAAAACAACTCTTTAAGAATTGTCAATAAGGGACTTCCTTGGTGGTCCAGTGGTTAAGACTCTGCACTTCAAATGCAGGGGATGTGGGTTCGATCCCTAGTCAGGGAACTAAGATCCCCGCACGGCGTGGCCAAAAACTAAAATTAAAATAAAATAAAAATTCTCAAAAAAAGAATTGTCAATAAATTATACATACAAAAGGGGCTAATAGAGGTGAATCCCTCCTGGCAGGACCCACTCACTCTATGCATTTTGAGGTCAAACATAGCTATTTCCTTTAAATGAGTGAATAAGCAATTTTTAACCAAAATTGAAGTGGCAGGAAGCAACTAACTTCCTAGTTCATCTGTCTTCCTCCCTCCCTCCCTTCCTCTCTCTCTCTCCCTCTTTTTCTTTCTTTCCCTCCACAAATCACTCCTTGTTTGGACCGTAAGCCAGGCTGTCGAGGTTGAGAGCACTGGTCCATAGGCAGGAGGAAATGATGCAGACATCAGCCTTGGTTCTTCTTCTTATTTTTTTTTAGTGAGGTATAATTGCTTTACAATGTTGTGTTAGTTTCTGCTGTACAACAAAGTGATTCAGCCATACGTATACATATGTCCCCTCCCTCTTGGACTTTCTTAACAGATAAATCTGCCCACTTCCCTGGTGGCTTCTTTATACATCATGCCCTTCATTTGTAATCAGAATGAAAATTTCAGCAAAACAGTTTATGAAGCTGAGTTAATGTGTGTAACACTGTGAATTTTTTTAAATCTTTCAAAAGATAAGCGTGCTACTTTGTTTCTCCAAGCATTCTGGCAGCAGCGCCTTCCCAAGACTTGATGCACTTGACTTAATGGCTTTTCCCCAACTTTTAACTATGCAAACTGACCAGCACTGCATTCCATCCACAATGTCTGGTAGCAGCCCGGCGTCGGGGGCGCTGGTGGTGGTGACTATTTGAAAGGGTTTTCACCTGAAATGTCCTCTATTAATCCTAGGCTGCCTTGGGGGTTGAAGGTATTATTTGGGTAGGTTCTTTTTTTTTTTTTTGGTATGCGGGCCTCCCTCTGTTGTGGCCTCTCCCGTTGCGGAGCACAGGCTCCGGACGCGCAGGCTCAGTGGCCATGGCTCACGGGCCCAGCCGCTCCGCGGCATGTGGGATCCTCCCAGACCGGGGCGCGAACCCGGTTCCCCTGCATCGGCAGGCAGACGCGCAACCACTGCGCCACCAGGGAAGCCCCCAAGGGTAGGTTCTTTATTCAACATTCATTCATATAACAAACCTTTATTGAATGCCTACTATGTGCCGGGCACAATGGTAGGTACTAAGGGTGTAGAGGTGATTAAACCCTCATCTCGTGATTAAATAGACAATTCTTTATTTTTATTTTATTGAAGTATAGTTGATTTACAATGCTGTGTTAATTACTGCTGTACAGCAGTGATTCATATACATATATATATATATATATATATATATATACATACAAACACACACATTCTTTTTTTTTTTCCGGCTGCACCACATGATATGTGGGATCTTAGCTCCCCAACCGGGGATCAAACCTGCGCCCCCTGCAGTGGAAGTGTGGAGTTTTAACCGCTGGACCGCCAGGGAAGCTCCCTACACACACATTCTTTTTCATAGTCTTTTCCATTATGGTTTATCCCAGGATATTGAATATAGTTCCCTGTGCTCTACAGTAGGACCTTGTTGTTATCCATCCTCTATGTACTAGTTTGCACCTGCTGACCCCAAACTTCCACTCCTTCCCCCCACACCCCCCTCCTCAGCAACCACAAGTCTGTTCTCTACGTCTGCAAGTCTGTTCTATCTTGTAAGTTCATTTGTGTCATATTTTAGATCCACATATAAGCAATATCATATGGTATTTGTCTTTCTTTTTCTGACTTACTTCACTTAGTATGAGGATCTCTAGGTCCATCCGTGTTGCTGCAGATGGCATTATTTCATTATTTTTAATGGCTGAGTAGTATTCCATTGTATATGTACTACATATTCTTTATCCATTCCTCTGTTGATGGACACTTATGTTGCTTCCATATCTTGTCTATTGTAAATAGTGCTGCTATGAACATAGGGGTGCATGTATCTTTTTGAATTATAGTTTTGTCTGGATATATGCCCAGGAGTGGGATTGCTGGATCATATGGCAGCTCTATTTTTAGTTTTCTGAGGAACCTCCATACTGTTCTCCACAGTGGCTGCACCAATTTACATTCCCACCAACATTGTAGGAGGCTTCCCTTTTCTCCACACCCTCTCCAGCATTTATTGTTTGTAGACTTTTTGATGATGGCCATTTTGACCAGTGTGAGGTGGTACCTCATTGTAGTTTTGATCTGCATTTCTCTAATAAGTAGCGATGATGAGCATCTTTTCACATGCCTATTGTCCATCTGTATGTCTTTTTTTTTTTTTTAATAAATTTATTTATTTATTTTTGGCCGCGTTGGGTCTCCGTTGCTGCACGCGGGCTTTCTCTAGTTGCGGCGAGTAGGGGCTACTCTTCATTGCAGTGCGCAGGCTTCTCATTGCAGTGGCTTCTCTTGTTGCAGAGCATGGGCTGTAGGCGCGCAGGCTTTGGTAGTTGTGGCACATGGGCTCAGTAGTTGTGGCTCGTGGGCTTAGTTGCTCTGCAGCATGTGGGATCTTCCCAGACCAGGGCTCGAACCCATGTCCCCTGCATTGGCAGGCAGATTCTTAACCACTGTGCCACCAGGGAAGCCCTGTATGTCTTCTTTGGAGAAATATCTATTTGGGTCTTCTGCCCATTTTTCGATTGGGATGTTTGCTCTTTTGTTGTTGAGTTGTTTGAGCTGTTTGTTAAATGGACGATTCTAATTTCTAATTCAATGTGTTCTGAGGAAGGACACATAACCCAGCTCAGTGTGAAGTGAGTTGGGGGCAGGTGGGACGGCAGAGCTCAGACAAGACTTCCTAGAGGAGAATGCGCCTGCCCTGAGCTTTTGAAGCGTGACTAGAAATCAGCCAGCAGAAGGGAGCAGGAGGGAAGAAGGGTGTTTCAGGCAGTGTGGAGGCTTGGACACAGGCAGAGATTTGGAGGGCACAGCACCTGTGGACTGGTCTGGAGCGTTCGTGAGCCTGGACCTGGGTTATCGGGGCTGTGGCAGGGAAAGGGCTGAAAGAGAAGGGCCTCAGAGGCTTTGCTGGCAAATGTGGATTTCACTGAGGCCACCACTGAACAAGGGAGGCAGAGAAATGCACGGTCGTGTGTACCTTGTAGAAGCTGCACTCCGGGGACTTCCTTGGTGGTCCGGCGGCTAAGGCTCGGTGCTCCCAGTGAGGGACCAGGTTTGATCCCTGGTCAGGGAACTAGACCCCGCATGCATGCCGCAGCTGAGTCCACGTGCCGCAGCTAAGACCAGTGCAGCCAAATAAATAAATAAATATTTTTTTAAAAGAAACTGCTTCTCTTTGAAATTTGGGGCATATTATATTGCATTTGATTGTCAGACCTCTAAGAGTTTGACTTTCCAAAGCTTACATTCACGTCATATTTGTGTGGGCTTATGTGACTATAGTAAAACTGTTTTGTACCTTTCTTTAAAATTTGCTTATAAGGGGTGAAAATACTACAACGATCATCAGAAGTATAATCATTTCACTGGTGTCTTTGAGCTAATGAATTGTATCTGAAGAGTATGTGAAAGCCAGCTGTTGAATAGTAGAGATTGTGAATTGAAACAGTGTTTTTATTTATTTATTTATTTATTATACAGCGGGTTCTTATTAGTTATCTATTTTATACATGTTAGTGTATATATGTCCATCCCAATCTCCCAATTCATTCCACCCCCCCCCCCCACTTTCCCCCCTTGGTGTCCATACATTTGTTGTCTACATCTGAAACAGTGTTTTTAATTAATTATAAATGTTGCTGACATATTGTTTATTTCAAAATTTGGAATTTTTTATTCTCTTTACCTACCTCAGTTATCAGTGAGTTTCAGAAGGGGGCTTTGAAGTATAATCTTATGTTCTACTTGATACTGTAGCAATTTCTATATATAGTATAACAACTCTATTAAATAAACACATCATGTACTTAACACGGCTGTGGAGAGGGGCCTGGAACACCTCAAAAGCAGGCACTGATTGCAAGTATTTAAATGTAGTAGTGGGGCCTTAGGTTCCTTAGAAGCAGAAACAAGGATTCATTGCACCTGACTTATTAAGGCATAACCCATAAAGGAGTGCAGGACAGGGATGGGGGTGCCCAGCCCCTCAGCCAAGGGCACTTTTCTGGAGAAGGCCAAGGGGAGAGTCCTCAGCACCTGCCCTCCCAGAGCCGGGCCATGGGTCCACCAGCTGGCCAAGGGGAGGGCACGCAGCATCACCACAAATCCACAGCAGGCGGACAGGCCCTCGATTCACACACCCGCCTGTCCACCCTCCGTCTGGCTTCATCAGGCTCTGGAATTGTCCTTCTCTGGAGTGATGGTGTGGATTTGTGCGAGGTTGAGCTGATGTGAGCTGCTGCCTGGCAGAGGTGATGGTCTCCCGGTGGATGGTGTCATGATGGAGAGTGTGGGGTGACTACGTGGCGGTCCATCTCTGGGCTGCCTTCCCTCCCTGGGAGAGAGGGGCGTTTGAATGTGACCACACACTGTTCAAAGGTTATTTATTGTTTTAGCTGGTATAACACTTGGGTAGTTGCTGCATTACTTATGTAGATTTTTCTTTTTTACATTACATGGTAATGTACACTATTCTGATACATATAGTACATAAAATAAGATTCTTTAGAACAGTTATGCACAAGACATGCAATACTGGATTTATACATTAGGTCCCAGGATGTGATTAATTGGAGGAAAAAAACGTTGGACTAGGCATTTTGACTACAGGAACCAGAAGTTATATAACACAGAGTAGACACGCATCTGGTTTGAAGGGCAGATGCTAAATATTATCCGTGAGAAAACACTCCTCCCCCAGGGGCGGGCTGGCTGCAGCCACTGCTGGGTGCATAAGAAGAGGCGACGCCTCGTCTGTGACCAGTCTCACTGTGGTCCCAAGGTCCCAAGCGTGCCCTCACCTGGGAGCCCGTCAGCCCTCGAGGCTGCGTTGCAGTCCGGCTCCTGCTCTTTCTCTGCCTCGGGCCCGCAGCCCCCAGTCCCACGTGCGCACGAATAACCCCGCTCTGCTGCGTCACTTCTTCAGGGGCTGCCTGTGAGGTCCGGCTGCAGGACCAGGAACGACGCACCTGCAGGTGCTGCCTCTCTGCGCTTGTCCCAGCTGTTCGGCAGCTGCTGCGCCCAACCTCACCCACTGTCCCCCCAGCCCGCCCACCCAGAGGGCCAGCACGCCTTCCAACTGCACCGCCAGCCTGTCACTGTGTCTTGCGAGGTGGGCGCCTGGCTGCTGGCAGCTGTACCTCTGGCTCCTTCTCCCATCTCATCCCCTCAACCTCGGTCTTTCCCTTTGCAGCTCCCTGTGGGGAGTGAAGCCCAGGGTGGTTCTCTGAGGAAGTTTTAGATTGTTGGGGAGGGTGGGGGCTCCCACCAGTCCTCCTGTCTTGGCTGGTGCAGTTTATCCCTCGGCCTGCCACGCATCCATCCGTCCTGAACTTGTGGCTCTGATTTCATTAAACTGCTGACCTGCTTCATTTGGTCCACATGGTTGGGGCCCCCATGATTTATTTTTTGTAAACATTTCAGGCTTGTGGTTGCCAAAGGGGAGAGGTGGGTGTGCGGGGGGATGGACTGGGAGTTTGGGATTAGCAGATGCAAACTATTATGTATAGAATAGGTAAACAACAAGGTCCTACTCTAGAGCACAGGGAAGTATATCCAATCTCCTGGGATAAACCATCATGGAAAAGAGTATGCAAAAGAATGTATACATATGTATAACTGAGTTACTTTGCCTACAGCAGAAATTAACACAACATTGTAAATCAACTAGACTCCAATAAAATAAATTTTAAAAATTTCAGTTAGTTGCCAACATTTAGAAATCAGAAGATTGCACATGAAAATTTAGATTTACACTTTTTGTTAAAAAAAAAAAAAAAGAGGAAGATCCAGCAGTACTAGGCACACATTCCTGCATGACCACAATCAGTTCCTCAGGGATGGACTGGAAGCTGCCCCTTCAGAGGGCAGTGCCTTTGCCAGGCCGCCGCAGTCCCCACCACTCCCTGTTACCTCACATGTAGCCCTCTCCTCTCACTGTTACCTGCCTGGCCTGCGAGGACCCTCAATAAAGAAACTAAAAAGGAGACGAGGCAGTGCAGTGTCTAGATTCCAATCCAGGCTCTGCTTCATGATGGTTGTACGACCTTGAAAGTGACCCAAAAAATTAGGGGTTTTTTTTCAAGCTTTTCTCACAAAATGTTGAATCCCAGACTTTTGACTCCTGGAGAGAGCCATCAAAAGGCTGAAAAACTGAAATTTGGGAAAGCAATACTGACCTTATTAGAGCCTAGCTTGAAAATTGTAATACTCTGCTTTTCTCCCTTCGATTTTGTGCAAATTTTTTTTTAATTTTATTTGTTTATTTATTATTTTTGACTGCGTTGGGTCTTCTCACTCAAAATTCTTACAGACTGCAATTTCAGAACCAAAAGTATTTGAAAATACTCTGCTTTGCTTTAAAAATTCATTTCTTATTCCACTGCCAAGTGAGTTTTTGTCCTTATAATTGCTGGTGGGTGAGCGGCAGGGACTTGGAGCTGCAGCCGGGTGCCCGGCCAGCAGGACAGGTCATTCATCTCCAGCCGAGTGTGTTTTAATACCTTCAGTGTGGGCTTGCTTCTCCCTTGTCTCCTAAAAGAGGAAAAGGCCGTCAGTAGTTCTTAGTGTATCCTCTTATCTTCTCCCAATAAGTGCTATATTTTTCTCAACTAAAAAGGAAATCAATCTGCAGGAGGCTTTTCAAGCCTTTTCAAGGCCTTTTTGGTGATGGTTGCATAACAGTGTAAATGCACCTAATTCCACTAAAGTGTACCTTAGAAATGGGTAAAATGGTAAATTTTATGTTATGTACATTTTACCACATTTTTTTAAAAGGTGTTTAACCAGTATGAATAGGGTACATACTGTCTCTGCAGGCGACATGTCATCTGGTCACCTCTAAGTTTTCCAGAATTCAGTTCCCTTCCACCCCCCAGAGAAATACCATAACTTCCTTTACCAGGTATGCAAAGGGGACCTCATTTAATTCCCATTGTTCCCTAGTGATTTCAGCAGAACTCCACCTTTTCCTAAACTACTGGGGTGTGGGTGAGGGTGAGGTTTTACCAGTAGGGAGAACTAAGTAGGGTTGGGGAAGGAATTGAAGTAAGGGCAAGAAAGGAGCTTGAAGGCCAGGCCAGCAAAAGAAAAAACATCAAACCTCCCTGACACTTTGATTCTTTATCGGTCTTTGCCTCTAACACTGGTCTAAGCCTAGTCTAACATGAGTGTGGCGTTTAATTCTGTAAGGGCAAAAGAATAATTAGACGTCTGTTCCCTGAACGTTTCTTTATGTGAATTTGTGTTTGTCTTTATTTGACTATATCATTAAGGATCATGTGTCCGCTGTGCTTCTGGCTTCAGGCCCCAATCCCAGTGAAGTTAATTGTGTCTTTGAAAACAAGATAAGCAGCTGATGAAAGTTCACAAGAACAGAAATCATCTGAGATAAAAGAGCATACTTTGAAATTGAAACATAATTTACTCTCCACTCTGTATCTTTTCAAATTGTGGCCCATTTGTTTGGGGGTTTGGGGGTATGGCTTATCCGGCAACTAATCATTATGTCTCATTTCTTTCTGTTTTTGTTGGTCACATTCTGAATACAGCCATGTACATCTCAAGTTTAAAGGAAAATAACTAGCCAGGCCCCAGATTTCCCCCTTTCTCTCTACATGCATGCCAGGACTTGAGGGGAGGTGGGTAACATCTAAGAAAAGGTCTTGGGACTTTATAAGCCTTTGTTGCTGATGGGCTAATTAAAGGACACGTCTTTCAAAAAGCTCAAGAAATAAAGCACAGAGGGATCAGGGTTTTTTGTTTGTTTTTTGTTTTGAATTTTATTTTATTTATTTCTTTATACAGCAGGTTCTTATTAGTTATCCATTTTATACATATTAGTGTATATATGCCAATCCCAATCTCCCAATTTATCACACCACCACCCCTCCCTCGCCACTTTCCCCCCTTAGTGTACATATGTTTGTTCTCTACATCTGTGTCTCAATTTCTGCCCTGCAAACTGGTTCATCTGTACCATTTTTCTAGGTTCCACATATATGCGTTAATATATGATATTTGTTTTTCTCTTTCTGACTTATTTCACTCTGTATGACAGTCTCTAGATCCATCCACGTCTCTACAAATGACTCAGTTTCGTTCCTTTTTATGGCTGAATAATATCCCATTGTATATATGTACCACATCTTCTTTATCCATTCTTCTGTCGATGGGCATTAGGTTGCTTCCATGACCTGGCTATTGTAAATAGTGCTACAGTGAACATTGGGGTGCATGTGTCTTTTTGAATTATGGTTTTCTCTGGGTATATGCCCAGGAGTGGGATTTCTGGGTCATATGGTAATTCTATTTTTAGTTTTTTAA
>NC_041215.1:40952099-40953036 GCF_002837175.3 Physeter macrocephalus | reverse complement strand
GGCCATCTGTATGTCTTCTTTGGAGAAATGTCTATTTAGGTCTTCTGCCCTTTTTTGGATTGCGTTGTTTGTTTTTTTAATATTGAGCTGCAACAGCTGTTTATATATTTTGGAAATTAATCCTTTGTCCGTTGATTTGTTTGCAAATATTTTCTCCCATTCTGAGGGTTGTCTTTTCATCTTGTTTGTAGTTTCCTTTGCTTTGCAAAAGCTTTTGTTTCAGTAGGTCCCATTTGTTATTTTTGTTTTTATTTCCATTACTCTAGCAGGTGGGTCAAAAAGATCTTGCTGTGATTTATGTCAAAGAGTGTTCTTCCTATGTTTTCCTCTAAGAGTTTTATAGTGTCCGGTCTTACATTTAGGTCTCTAATCCATTGTGAGTTTATTTTATTTTTGTGTATGGTGTTAGGGAGTGTTCTAATTTCATTCTTTTACATGTAGCTGTCCAGTTTTCCCAGTACCACTTATTGAAGAGACTGTCTTTTCTCCATTGTATATCCTTGCCTCCTTTGTCATAGATTAGTTGACTATAGGTGCGTGGGTTTATCTCTGGGCTTTCTGTCTCGTTCCATTGAGATATATTTCTGTTTTTGTGCCAGTACCACATTGTCTTGATTACTGTAGCTTTGTAGTATAGTCTGAAGTCAGGGAGTCTGATTCCTCCAGCTCCATTTTTTTCCCTCAAGACCTCTTTGGCTGTTGTGTCTCCACACAGATTTTAAGATTTTTTTGTTCTAGTTCTGTAAAAAATGCCATTGGTAATTTGATAGGGATTGCATTGAATCTGTAGATTGCTTTGGGTAGTATACTCATTTTCACAATATTGATTCTTCCAATTCAAGAACATGGTATATCTCTCCATCTGTTGGTATCATCTTTAATTTCTTTCATCAGTGTCTTATAGTTTTCTGCATACAGGTCTTTTGTCTCCATAGGT
>NC_041215.1:40949598-40951479 GCF_002837175.3 Physeter macrocephalus | reverse complement strand
TATATGGCCTTTATTATGTTGAGGTAGCTTCCCTCTATGCCCACTTTCTGGAGAGTTTTTATCATAAATGGGTGTTGAATTTTGTCAAACGCTTTTTCTGCATCTATTGAGATGATCATATGGTTTTTCCTCTTCCGTTTGCTAATATGGTGTATCACACTGATTGATTTGTGTATATTGAAGAATCCTTGAATCCCTGGGATAAATCCCACTTGAACATGGTGTATGATCCTTTTAATGTGTTGTCGGATGCTCTTTGCTAGTATTTTGTTGAGGATTTTTGCATCTATATTCATCAGTGATATTGGTTTATAATTTTTTTTTTGTAGTATCTTTGTCTGGTTTTGGGATCAGTGTGATGGTGGCCTCATAGAATGAGTTTGGGAGTGTTCCTTCCTCTGCAATTTTTTGGAAGACTTTGAGAAGCATGGGTGTTAGCTCTTCGCTAAGTGTTTGATAGAATTCACCTGTGAAGCCATCTGGTCCTGGACTTTTGTTTGTTGGAAGATTTTTAATCACAGTTTCAATTTTGTTACTTGTGATTGGTCTGTACATATTTTCTATTTCTTCCTGGTTCAGTCTCGGAAAGTTTGTTTGTTTTTTTTTGTTTGTTTTTTGCGGTACGCAAGCCTCTCACTGTTGTGGCCTCTCCGGTTGCGGAGCACAGGCTCCGGACGCGCAGGCTCAGCGGCCACGGCTCACGGGCCTAGCCGCTCCGCTGCATGTGGGATCTTCCCAGACCGGGGCACGAACCCGTGTCCCCTGCATCGGCAGGCGGACTCTCAACCACTGCACCACCAGGGAAGCCCCAGTCTTGGAAAGTTATACCTTTCTAAGAATTTGTCCATTTCTTCCAGATGTCCATTTTATTGGCATTGTTTATTTGAGATGTTTGTTGTTTCTTGAGGTAGGATTGTACTGCTATAAACTTCTCTCTTAGAACTGCTTTCGCTGCATCCCATAGGTTTCGGATCGTCGTGTTTTCATTGTCATTTGTCTCTAGGTATTTTTTGATTTCCTCTTTGATTTCTTCGGTGATCTCTTGATTATTTAGTAACGTATTGTTTAGCCTTCATGTGTTTGTGTTTTTTACTTTTTTTTCCATGTAATTGATTTCTAATCTCATAGCGTTGTGGTCAGAAAAGATGCTTGATATGGTTTCAGTTTTCTTAAATTTACTGAGGCTTGATCTGTGCCCCAAGATGTGATCTATCCTGGAGAATGTTCCATGCTCACTTGAGAAGAAAGTGTAATCTGCTGTTTTTGGATGGAATGTCCTATAAATATCAATTAAATCTATCTGGTCTATTGTGTCATTTAAAGCTTGTGTTTCCTTATTAATTTTCTGTTTGGATGATCTGTCCATTGGTGTAAGTGAGGTATTAAAGTCCCCCACTATTATTGTGTTACTTTCGATTTCCTCTTTTATAGCTGTTAGCAGTTGCCTTATGTATTGAGGTGCTACTATGTTGGGTGCATATATATTTACAATTGTATATCTGCTTCTTGGATCGATCCCTTGATCATTATGTAGTGTCCTTCCTTGTCTCTGGCAACATTCTTCATTTTGAAGTCTATTTTATCTAATACGAGTATTGCTACTCCAGCTTTCTTTTGATTTCCATTTGCATGGAATATCTTTTTCCATCCCCTTACTTTCAGTCTGTATGTGTCCCTAGGTCTGAAGTGGGTCCCTTGTAGACAGCATATATATGGGTCTCTTTTTGTATCCATTTAGTGAGCCTGTGTCTTTTGGTTGGAGCATTTAATCCATTCACATTTAAGGTAATTATTGATATGTATGTTCCTATTACCATTTTCTTGATTGTTTTGGGTTTGTTTTTGTAGGTCCTTTTCTTCTCTTGTGTTTCCCACTTAGAG
>NC_041215.1:40935500-40948900 GCF_002837175.3 Physeter macrocephalus | reverse complement strand
TACATAGCCCTCTGCCTTTTCATCTTGTGTATCTTTCTGTGAATGTGGTTTTTGTTCCACAGGCTGCAGGATTGTAGTTCTTGCTTCTGCTGTCTGCCCTCTGGTGGATGAGGCTATCTAAGAGGCTTGTGCAAGTTTCCTGATGGGAGGGACTGGTGGTGGGTAGAGCTGGCTGTTGCTCTGGTGGGCAGAGCTCAGTAAAGCTTGAATCCGCTTGTCTGCTGATCGGTGAGGCTGGGTTCCCTCCCTGTTGGTTGTTTGGCCTGAGGCGCCCCAACACTGGAGCCTACAGGGGCTCTTTGGTGGGGCTCTTGGTGGACTCTGGGAGGGCTCACGCCAAGGAGTACTTCCCAGAACTTCTGCTGCCAGTGTCCTTGTCCTCACGGTGAGCCACAGCCAACCCCACCTCTGCAGGAGACCCTCCAACACCAGCAGGTAGGTCTGGTTCAGTCTCCTATGGGGTCACTTCTTCCCCTGGGTCCCGATGCGCACACTGCTTTGTGTGTGCCCTCCGAGAGTGGAGTCTCTGTTTCCCCCAGTCCTGTTGAAGTCCTGCAGTCAAATCCCGCTAGCCTTCAAAGTCTGATTCTCTGGGAATTTCTCCTCCTGATGCTGGACCCCTAGGTTGGGAAGCCTGACGTGGGGCTCAGAACCTTCACTCCAGTGGGTGGACTTCTGTGGTATAAGTGTTCTCCAGTTAGTGAGTCACCCACCCAGCAGTTATGCGATTTGATTTTACTGTGATTGTGCCCCTGCTACCATCTCATTGCAGCTTCTCCTTTGTCTTTGGACGTGGGGTATCTTTTTTGGTGAGTTCCAGTGTCTTCCTGTCGATGACTGTTCAGCAGTTAGTTGTGATTCTGGTGCTCTCACAAGAGGGAGTGAGAGCACGTCCTTCTACTCCGCCATCTTGAACCAATCCTCAATAGAGTTTTAAATCAAGGGATCAGTTTTAAAGAGAAAGTCAATAGGGAAGAAGACAGCAGTGCTAACAGTGAGATGTTCTTAGCTCTTGGTTGCTATTAGAGACCAAGAAGAGAGGTATAGTATTGCAGTTAAGCATCCTGGGGTCCTGGCTTTAATTTCCACCTCATCTCTTATTAAGTGTGTGTCCTTGGACGGCCCCACAGGTCAGTTTATTTGTCCATGAAATGGGCATAGTAATATTACTTACCTCACAGGGTTGTTGAGAGGGTTAGCTGAGGGGCAAGCACAGTGTGACCGGAACATATGAAGGGCTACTACCAAAAAGAGAAAAAAGACTTAAAAATTGCCAAATTATTATTCCAACCAGAAATGGGGTAAGGTAATCATTCACTAAAGGAGAAATGGAATGAGAAAGAGAGAATGCTGTTTCGGTCTGATTTTTCCTTACTGCTGTGTAACAAAACACCCTACAAGTAGTGGCTTAGAGTAACAGCAGTCATTTGTTTTGCTCCTGGATCTACCATTTGACCATGGCCTGATGGAGAAGGCTGCTTTGCTTCGTGCAGAGTTAGCAGGGGGCTCAGACATCCACTTCCTGAGATGGTCCACTCACACGCTGGCCAGTTTCTGGGCTCAGCTGGGTGGAGGGCGGGAGCCTCGGCTGTCTCCATGAGGGCCTCTCCACAGGCTGCTGGGGCTTCCTGAGGGCATGGCAACGAGGTGAGTATCCAGGAGGAGCGAGAGATGGCAGTTTCCCAGGCATGGCCTTTAGAAAGCAGTACAGCATCATTCCACTGCATTCTAGTAGCTGAGTGGCCAGAGAGCCCAGATTCCAGGGAAGGAAACCTCTCAATAGAAGAAATGTTGAAGAGTCCATAGACTTTTTTGTTGTTGTTTGTTTGTTTTTTAATATTTATTTATTTATTTATTTGGCTGTGCTGGGTCTTAGTTGCCACGTGTGGGCTCTTAGTTGTGGCAGGCAGGATCTAGTTCCCTGACCAGGGATTGAACCTGGGCCCACTGCATTGAGAGCACAGAGTCTTAACCGCTGGACCACCAGGGAAGTCCCAATAGATGTGTTTTTAAACTGCCATAATATGTAGTCCCAAAGCTTGCTCAGATTTGATTTTCCCATGAGTCTTCTGTACATTTGGAAGGGATTGGATGTCACACAAACATCATTGCTGTCCACATCTTCTGATCTATAAATGGTTCCTGTATCAGTGAGTAGTTGACAAAGGAGAAGTCCTGCTAAATTGACATGTTATAGTCTACGTTATAGTTTAAATTATACATATGTCTCTGTGGGAAGGCTTCCCTTTATCCTGATGGTGTTTCTCTCAAAGTTTTGTACATGTGTAATAGCTAACGATTAATTTATTGTGCTGTCTGAATCCAGCATCTTGTAATAAGTTAGCATTTGTCATGCTTATTATTATTACCGAACCAAACTTGGGTCTGCTCACCCATGTGCAGCAAAGCCAATCTGCTGACACCGGGTCGTGGTGAAGGAAAGTGCAGCATTTATTGCAGGTGGCAAGCAAGGAGTCCAGGCAGCTAGTGCTTAAAAGGGCTAAACTCCTTGGAAGCGTTCAGGGAAAGTTTTTTTAAAGACAGGGTGAGGGAGGGGGCTTGTGGGGTGTGTGATCAGCTCGTGGGCACATTCTTCTGCTCGGCTGGTGGTGCAGTGATGGGGAGTCAGCGTCATCAACCTTCCAGTTCCAGAGGGTCTGGGGTCTATGTGCCTGTGGGCAGTGTGCAGTTAACTTCTCCCACCTGGCGGGGGTTTCAGTATCTGCAAAACAGCTCAAAGGACATGGCTCAGAATATTCTCTACAGCCCTTGAGGAGGAACTAAAGGTCCTTGAGATTGTATAATGGCTAAACTGTTATTGTTTTGTCTTACTTGACGGTTTTCCTTTCTTTCTGCATTTTCTTACTTCTCTTATTAAATTTACTTTTTGGAACTCAGGGAAGGCCTAGGAGGCTACAGGTTTTCTACAGCAAAGAGGCAGGTAGAGGACATGAGTGTGGGGGGGTGTCTGTTCCAGGAAGGCCCCACAGTGTCCTACTCACATACATTATCAGTTATTACCATAATTCTCCAAAAAGGAGTCCAGCACTATTGATGGCAAGATGGTTCACTCATTCCACTCTCTAAACATTGAGACTTTTTAATTAGGGAGGAAATTTGATTTTCTGTTATATACAATAAGTTCACAAGATCATTCATTCTCTCAAGAAATCCTTGATTAGTCCTGAGACAAACACAATGTTAGATTTTAGGGTAAATGATAAAGAAGATCAGAGTAAAGTAAAAACAAATGTTATATAATTTACTAGAAATTACTGTGGTGTCTGGCCCTCTACTTGCATTTATTTAGAGAAGGGACTAGAAAGAAATTTGAGTTTATATTAAGTTATTTTATAATATTTACTTTCTGTGAGGCAAATTTATACTCTTTTCTTCTAATAGGCACAGAGTTTGTACATGATCATAATATAAGTCTAGTATTTAAAAGGTGTGGGTTGGATTTTACTAAAAATAAGGAATAATTCTTTAAAAGTACTTAATATATTTTTATACATAGCCTTAGCATGTTTGATTAAATGTTTAAATACTAAAGTAGCAGGGGACTTCCCTGGCGGTCCAGTGGTTAAGACTGTGCACTTCCACTGCAGGGGGTGCAGGTTCGATCCCTGGTCAGGGAAGTTCTGCATGCCTCGCCGCAGTGAGGCCAAAAAAACACCACATAAAGTATCAGGGATAAAAGTTGTCATTACCTCCAAAAGGACTAACTTCTATCTGCTTTACTATTTTAATTGACTGCTTTCTATAAGTTATGGAAGAACTCTTAATTCAGGCTCCTATTTGCATCTGAAGATTAATAGGCATAAGATATGTATATTTATTCACGTTTCTTCACTGCAGATCAGTTTTAATTGTATTTAGCAATGGGGATTTAGTTGATAATTTTTAAGTTCCCCCAGGATTTAACGGTATTCTGTTTCTTGACATATGGAAAACTTCTAAAAAAACTAAACTTCATATTTGCCAAAATTGCTCTTGACCCAAATTAATCTAGACTGTCCTTGATTTATGATGAAGGAAGCCAGCCACACTAATTTGACATCCGTAATGTGAACAGCAGCAATGAAAGCAAAGGTCAGTGCTTCCACTGAATTTGCCTTCCTTGCACTGCTGTGTCTCTTTCTGAATCAAGGCCCTTGGAATTTTGTGCCCTTAAGGAACTGTTTGTTTTTCCAACTGATTAATGCATCAGGAACTTGGCTTCATGTAATCATCATTAAACAAATACTCTGACACTTTTTCTATGGGAATTATCAGAGCTCTGAAATTAGCTACAGATTAGGCATACATAAAAAGCCCTAGCAGCTTTTGTTTGTTTGTTTTAGTTCAGGAAAATGCAAACATTCAGCTTCTAGCAGGAGAACCCTGAGCAGCTGCTGGGGGAGCTCTGAGCAGACCCCTGGGGGTACTCACTGGAGGACCATATAGCCCAGGTGGCCTGGGAGTCACTGGCCTGATCTTCAGGGACCAGGTTTGGGCAGTTTCATGCTTCACGTTGACCATTACCCAAAGCTGCTTACATCTTGAGAGGCATGTGTAATTTGTAATGTTAGTTTTATCTACCCAGTGCTGTAAAGGACCTGATGCTCAGTGGGGCCTGAGTGTCTGTTAGGTTGAATTGCCTTGAAAATGTAACGACTTTTATGTACCCTGTATTTCAGAATTAGAAAGCATCTCAGAGTGTTAAGATGGATGAACTGATATTTCTAGTAGAGCCTGATTTAGGACAGAGCCTATGAGTTGGGTAAGACAAAACAAAACAAACAAAAAAAACTATGAAGTATTCATCTCACTGTTGGCTTAAGTGATTACTCTGTATAATGACCCTTATCTAGAATTTATATCAATGGATGTAATTGACAAAATGAATATCTAGAATTTCCAAATTAATAAGAGAACAGAACAACCCAATAGAAAAATGGGCAAAGAATATGCACAGGCAGTTCATAGGAGAGGGAACCCAAATGGGTACCCATGAGTAGAAGCTCAACCTCAAAGAAATGAAAATGAAAATAAAATGAGATACCATTTCACCCCCATCAGGTTGGAAGAAGTTAAAATGTCTGAGAATGCTGTGCTGGTAATCAGATGCTGCTTGTGGAAGGATAAGTTGGTCCCAGTGCTTTGGAGGCTGTTTTAGCCGTATGTAGTAAAGCTGATATTTTCACTTTACTGCTAACCAGTAACTCCATTTCTTGGTTATAGCTAGAGCAGCTCTGGTCCAGATGCATAAGGAGTCCCACCCAAGGACTGTCCCCACCACATTGCAGTAGCGAAAAGGTGCAAACAACCTAAACGCTTTCAGCACGAGAGTAGAGAAACAAGGATGATGTCGTCATACAATGGACTACTCGTCACTGGTTAAAACGAACGAACAGAACTTCAAGGGTCAACCTCAAAAGCATAGTGCTGGGCAAAACCAGCACGTTTCAGAACCATACTGTTGAAAACAAATAATAAATATTATACATTGTATGGGTGCATACATATGTGGTGATACTGTAAAAATCCATGGGATGGATGGTGAATCCAGGCGAGGTCACCCCTGGGAAGGCAGGAAGGAGCAGAGGACCAGGGAGAGGGGACAGGGAGCTTCAGCTCTTCTGCAGTGTTTTATTTCTTTAAGACTATGACATTGATTTACCCAAAGCATAAGATTTGATAGAGGTTGGTAGCGGATAAAGGGATCTTTATTTTATTCCTCTCAATATTTTTCTTTATACTTGGAATATTTCAGGTATGTTTAAAAGGTAATGAGTTTAAAGCCAAATGAAAATGCTCGTGGCATCGTTTTTCAAACCATGCTTGCACTTTCCTGTATCCCGCAAACTCCCACTGACAAAGGGCGATTTCACTTCGCTCCGGCAAATCCTCGTTGGGCTCTTCGCAGGACTGGGGGCTTGGCTGGGGCCGCGCAGGAGAAGCCAGTCGGCTCGGCTGTGCCCTCAGGGCACTTGGAGCTCCCAGGCGGGCGGGCGCTGGCCGCTGAGGGCGTGGGCCGTGATGTGGAAGCCCGCAGCCAGCCCGGCGGGGACGGGCACCTCCCAGAAGGCGGCACGAGGGCTGCCCGGCCCCCCGGCGGCGGTCTCGCTCTCCCGGAGTCGGAGCCGGGCGCGAGGGGCGTGCAGAAGGGCGCACGCGCCCCGAGGAGAGGGAGGAGCTGCTGGAAGGAGCCCAGGTGAGCTGCCCCGCCCCGCCCGCTCGGGATGCCACCGAACCCCTGGAGGGCTTGTTCTCCTGCAAGCGCGTCCCGCAGACTCGGGCCGCCCGGGGGCCGAAGGAGGGGCCGTCAGGGGAAGCGCAAGGCTCCCTACGAAGAGCACGGGGCCTTGTCCCCGAGAGAGCGTTTCTCTCCAGCTCCTCTGCCGGTTCGCAGCTTCTAACCGAAGAGCCTCTAGCATATTTCGGCCAACGAAACCCACCGTGCGGTTTCTTCAACACGGGCCAGTACCAGGCTCCGCAGGGGCCAGGGCTTCCCAGGCTGTCCGCCTCTGCAGCGTCCCCAGGCTCCCCGGGGCCCGTCGTGTGGCAGAGACGCCCTTTCCCTGTGACCGAGCACTGACTCGACGGGTGGCAGGCAGAGCCGTTGTCGGGACAGCGGACCTGCCCTGAATCCTGGTTCTGCCGCGGACCAGCCGTGTCCCCTTGGGCAGGACAGGAACCTGCGCTGCGCCTTGGTTTCCTCTTCTGTCAGTGGAGAAGTCATTTACCACCTGGTCGGATTAGACTAGTTAGACTAGACTGTCGGCTAGCTGTCACCCGGGAATTACTGTACGAGTGTTGACTGTCCTCATGGTTGTGATCGTTTATTACATAACCCGAGTTTCTTTTCCTTGATACCCAGAGATCTCGTTATAAAGAAAAATAATATTGTCCGTTTTTCTTTTCTTTTCTTTTTGCAGCAAAAGCTATGTGATTCCTTTGCAATGCAGTTGCCCTGTAGATTTCGAGTTTCATGTTGCTTTGGTTCAGTCTCATCAAGCCTTTACTGTTGAGCCAACATCAGGTAAGGAGAATTAATTCTCAAGTTGACAGAGTTCTCAGATCGAAGATGATTTGGAAAGTAGCTCTCAAGTTATGGAAAAGAATAAGCCACACTTGAATATGTTATTTTCAAATGTGTAAGAGTAACAGACTTTACATGTCTGACATAATGTAAATTGGAACCGGAAATTTGGGAGTAAAAACAGTTGGGGATAATTTGTGTCATGCAGATAATTTATAATAATGCCCAGGTCAATTTCTTTCAGAGTCAAAACTTGAAATCAGAAGTTAATCCATTCTAGTTCTAGTTTTGACTCTTGGTACATCCTTGGTTTTGTAGTCACCTTTAATTCATGTTCAAATAAAATGGGAATATTATTTCTTTCCAAGCCTTCAGAATCTTAGTGAAGGGTCTAAGGAATTTGTCTCACAGGTGGCGTAGACCATCTGTCTTTGCACGCCCCAAGGGATATAGATCCCAAAGATGCTCAGGACCTCTGAGAGTGAAATCTCCACCTGAACTGATTTCTGCTTCCCAGTTTCTGTCTCTTGACATTTAGGTTTCAGATTTAAATATCTGCCCACTGTGATCTGCTGCGAATGCTAAAATAGTTTTGTTTTTATTTTGTATTTTTTTATTTTTTGAGGTATACTTGACACATAAAATTATTATGTTTTTAAAGTGTACAATGTGATGATTTGACGTATGTACACATTGTGAAAGGATTCCTTCACTGAGTTAATTAATATATCCATCACATCACAGTTACTTTTTTTTTTTTTTTTTGGTGAAACATTTAAGTTCTACTCTACTCTGAGCAAATTTCAATTATACGGTACGATGTTACCAACTATAGTCACCGTGTTACAGTTACTTTTTTTTTTTTTTTTGGTGAAACATTTAAGTTCTACTCTACTCTGAGCAAATTTCAATTATACGGTACGATGTTACCAACTATAGTCACCGTGTTTTACATTAGGTCCTCAGACCTTATTCATCCTGCAGTTGGAAGTCTACATCCTTTTACCAACCTCTTCTTTTTCCCTCACCCCTCAGCCCCTGGAAATCACTTTTCTACTCTCTGTTTCTAAGAATTGGACTTCTTTTCTTTTAGATATGCATATAAGCGATACCATGCAGTCTTTGTCTCTGTCTGGCTTATTTTACTCAGCATAATGCCCTCCAGGTTCATACATATTGTCGTAAATGGCGGGGTTTCCTTATTTTTTAAGGCTGAATAATATTCCATTGTATATATGTACCACATCTTCTTTTCCATTCAACTGTTGATGGACACAGATCGCTTCCATACCTTGGATATTGTGAATAATGCTGCACTGAACATAAGAGTGCAGCTATTTCTTCAAAATAATGATTTCATTTCCTTTGCATATATACTCAGATGTGGGACTGCTGGACCAATGGTAGTTCTATTTTTTTTTAACGTTTTGAGGAACCTCCATACTGTTCTCTGTAGTGGCTGTGCCAGCTTGTATTTCCAGCAGTGCGCAGGGCTCCCTTTTCTCCACACCCTCACCAGGATTTGTTACCTCTTCTTTTCAATAATAGCCATTCTAATAGGTGTGAGGTGATATCTCATTATGTTTTTTATTTGCATTTCCCTGATGATATAATGTTGTTGAACACGTACCTGTTGGCCATTTGTATATCTCCTTTGGAAAAATGTCTATTCAGGTCCTTTGCTCATGGAAAAAATTGGGTTATTTGGGTTTTTCTGCTACTGAGTTATATGAGATCCTTATATATCTGGGGTATTAATGCCTTATTGGATATGTAGTTTGCAAATATTTCCTTCCATTCCATAGGTTGCCTTTTCATTTTGTTGATGGTTTCCTTTACTGTGCAGAAGCTTTTGAATTTGATGTAGTCTCACGTGTTTATTTTTGCTTTTGCTTTTGATATCAAATCCCAAAAATCATTGCCAAGACCAGTGTCAGGGAGCTTTTTTCTGTGTTTTGTTCTAGGCGTTTTATGGTCAGGTCTTACATTCAAGTCTTTAATCCACTTTGAAATCATTTTTTTTTTTATGTTTTAAATTTTTATTGAAATATAGTTGATTTACAATGTTGTGTTAGGGTAGGGTGTACAGCAAAGTGATTCAGTTATACATTCATATATATATTCTTTTTTAGATTATTTTCCCTTATAGGTTATTACAAACTATTGAGTAGAGTTTGCTGTGCTATACAGTAGGTCCTTGTTGGTTGTGTGTTTTATATAGAGTAGTGTGTACATGTCAATCCCAAACTCCTAAGTAATCTGCTTCCCACATTCATTTTTGTATGTGGTATAAGATAGTGGTTCAGTTTTGTTCTCTTACATGTGGCTGTTCAGTTTTCCCAACACTGTTTATTGAAGAGACTGTCCTTTCCCCTGTGTATGTTCTGGGATCCTTTGTTGCCAGTTAATTGACCATGTATGCATGGGTTTATTCCTGGGCTCTCTATTCTTTTCCATGAATCTATTTATCTATTTTTATGTCAATATCATTCTGTTTTGATTACTGTAGCTTTGTGATAGGATTTGAAATCACAAAGAGTGATGCTTTAGCTCTGTTCTGTCCCAAGATTGTTTTAGCTATTCTGAGTCTTTTGTGATTCCATACAAATTTTAGGATTGTTTGTTCTATTTCTATGAAAAGTACCATTAGAAGTCTGATAAGATTGCATTGAGTTTGTATATCTCTTTGGATAGCATGGACATTTAAACAATATTAATTCTTCCAATCCATGAACATGGAATATCTTTCCATTTATTTGTGTCTTCTTCAATTTCTTTCATCAATGTCTTATAGTTTTCAATGTACAGGTCTTTCACTTCCTTGGTTAAATTTATGCCTCATCACAAGAATTTTTTTCTTTTCTTTTTATTGTATCTATTTGAGATAATAAACATTAATTAAACCTATTGTGGTCATCATTTCACAAATATGTAAATGAAACCATCATGCTGTGTACCTTAAACTTATACAGAAATGTATGTCAATTATTTCTCAATAAAACTGGAAAAAATTTATTCCTAGGTATTTTATTCTTTTTGTTGCTATTGTAAATGGGATATTTTTTTGGTTTTTGTTTTTAATTTTTATTTTATTTTTGGCCATGTTGGGTCTTTGTTGCTGCACGTGGGCTTTCTCTAGTTGCGGCGAGCGGGGGCTACTCTTCATTGCGGTGTGCGGGCTTCTCATTGCTGTGGCTTCTCTTGTTGCGGAGCACGGACGCAAGGGCTAGCGGGCTTCAGCAGTTGTGGCATGCGGGCTCAGTAGTTGTGGCTCGCGGGCTCCAGAGCGCAGTCTCAGTAGTTGTGGCGCACGGGCCCAGCTGCTCTGCGGCATGTGGGATCCTCCCGGACCAGGGATCAAACCCGTGTTCCCCGCATTGGCAGGCGGATTCTTAACCACTATGCCACCAGCGAAGTCCCCAGTGGGATTGTTTTCTTAATTTCACTTTCTGATGGTTTGTTGTTGGTGTATAGAAACACAACTGATTTTTCTATATTGATTTGTATCCTGCAACTTTACTGACTTTTAAAATTAATTCTAACAGGTGTTTTTGGCAGTCTTTAGGGTTTTCTGTAGTTTTCTGAAGCACTGTGCCTGGAATCTGGGAAGATAAAAGGGCTCTGGGGCCTGGTGTCTGCCTTAGCGGCTTGCAGTCTAGTTGGGAGACTGGTAAACATAGCAGGGTGACAGCTGGGGTGGCACCCGAGGATCGCAGGGTGGTGGAGTGTCGGGGGCGGAGGCTCCTGGGGGTGGAGTGTCAGGAGGAGTTTGCTGTAACACGCAGGCTGGTGCAGGCTTTGAAGTTTTATTAATGGAGCTGGGAACACCTGTAATGAGCAGGCACTGCTTTTGTGAGACTTAGTAGGGGAGGCAGACGGCAGAGAGATGGTTTCAGGGGTGGGAATCAGCAGCTGAAAGAAGACTTGGAGGAAGGGCTTTCCAGGCCGGGGAACGGTGATGCCAAGGCCCTGGGGTGCAGGAGCCGTGTCTGGGGATTGGAGCAGAGGCCGCTCTCCTCCTCACCTGAGCCTGATGTCCCTGTCGCTCAGACAGCTCCTTGTGCTTCACTTGCCTCCCCAAGGCCTGCTCTGTATTCATGCCATGACTTGAGAGTTTATCCTCACTTGCTTATTTCTTTTTGTTTGCTATCCCGACTAGCATGTAAACTCTGGGAACTTTGGGACTTTGCTTTGTTTATTGCTGTATCTCAAGTGCCTAAAAGAGTGCCTGGCACCCAGCAGTGCACAGTGAATGCTTGGATGGCTGAATGAAAGGGCTGTGCGGTTGGCACAGAGAGCAAGGCAGAGGGTGGACCAAGATTCAGAGGCCATGGATGGGAAGGGGGGATGCCAGGCCTTTATGAGGGGGTGTACAAGCCTGTGCAGGGACCATGGAAAGACCTGATGCACCGGGACAGAGGGGGCCACCCAGAAAGCAAACCAGAGAGCCTTCAGTGGAAGCCAGAAGCATTAGCCCCTCTCACACTCAGGGCATTGACCCTCCCTCCCTCTCTGCCTTTTATTTTCCTTTCCATGTTCTTTGAACACTTACTGGGTTCCAAGCCCTGCTGGCACCAGAGGTACAAAGGAGAAATAAACATCGTGTGATATCTGACTTTGGAGAGAACAGTCATCCATCCTGAAGATTTGAAAGGAGAGAATCAAATTACACAAAAATATAGGGAAATGAGGGCTTCCCTGGTGGCGTAGTGATTGAGAGTTCTCCTGCCGATGCAGGGGACACAGGTTCATGCCCCGGTCCGGGAAGACCCCACATGCCGCGGAGTGGCTGGGCTCGTGAGCCATGGCCGCTGAGCCTGCGTGTCCAGAGCCTGTGCTCCGCAACGGGAGAGGCCACAACAGTGAGAGGCCCGCGTACTGCAAAAAAAAAAGAAAAAAAAATATATGGAAATGAATAATTTGGACACAAACTTTTATGTGTGTTCCTTGCTTTTCCTTGTGGCTTACAGCATGAACATTGACATGTGGGAATTAGCGTAAAAATTATGGTTCTGGGAATTCACTTCTGAGTCAGTAACGCTGATTGATAGGTATATGTTTATATAACTGACACAATCGAGTTATTATTATAAAGGATTAAGGTAGTAATTGGATAAATAAGATCAATGTAAACATGCAGAAGTTGATTCACATGTATTTAATGAAAAGGCTATATAAAGATAATAGAAATACTGGTGCTTCTCACGGGAAGAATGTATTTGTGTGTGTGTGTCTTTGTTTATTGCTGTATCTCAAGTGCCTAAAAGAGTGCCTGGCACCCAGCAGTGCACAGTGAATGCTTGGATGGCTGAATGAAAGGGCTGTGCGGTTGGCACAGAGAGCAAGGCAGAGGGTGGACCAAGATTCAGAGGCCATGGATGGGAAGGGGGGATGCCAGGCCTTTATGAGGGGGTGTACAAGCCTGTGCAGGGACCATGGAAAGACCTGATGCACCGGGACAGAGGGGGCCACCCAGAAAGCAAACCAGAGAGCCTTCAGTGGAAGCCAGAAGCATTAGCCCCTCTCACACTCAGGGCATTGACCCTCCCTCCCTCTCTGCCTTTTATTTTCCTTTCCATGTTCTTTGAACACTTACTGGGTTCCAAGCCCTGCTGGCACCAGAGGTACAAAGGAGAAATAAACATCGTGTGGTATCTGACTTTGGAGAGAACAGTCATCCATCCTGAAGATTTGAAAGGAGAGAATCAAATTACACAAAAATATAGGGAAATGAGGGCTTCCCTGGTGGCGTAGTGATTGAGAGTTCTCCTGCCGATGCAGGGGACACAGGTTCATGCCCCGGTCCGGGAAGACCCCACATGCCGCGGAGTGGCTGGGCTCGTGAGCCATGGCCGCTGAGCCTGCGTGTCCAGAGCCTGTGCTCCGCAACGGGAGAGGCCACAACAGTGAGAGGCCCGCGTACTGCAAAAAAAAAAGAAAAAAAAATATATGGAAATGAATAATTTGGACACAAACTTTTATGTGTGTTCCTTGCTTTTCCTTGTGGCTTACAGCATGAACATTGACATGTGGGAATTAGCGTAAAAATTATGGTTCTGGGAATTCACTTCTGAGTCAGTAACGCTGATTGATAGGTATATGTTTATATAACTGACACAATCGAGTTATTATTATAAAGGATTAAGGTAGTAATTGGATAAATAAGATCAATGTAAACATGCAGAAGTTGATTCACATGTATTTAATGAAAAGGCTATATAAAGATAATAGAAATACTGGTGCTTCTCACGGGAAGAATGTATTTGTGTGTGTGTGTCTCTGTGTGTGTATGGTGTGTGTGTGTGTGTATGGTGTGTGTGGTGTGTGTATGTTTGGTGTGGGGTGTGTGTGGGGGGGGTGAGAGAGTATGGGGTGT
>NC_041215.1:40909228-40934228 GCF_002837175.3 Physeter macrocephalus | reverse complement strand
AGGTACACATCACACAGTAACATCATTAGGCATATTAAATAAAGTGGAGTAACAACCTAGTATCAAAATAAGAGCTAACTCCATGGTTTATTATATATTTATGTTATTATTTTTTTTTCTAAAAAGCCAAAGCAGCTTAAGTCAACTATAGACTATTCGTGTGGCCCACTGAACCCAAATCTGGCAAGCTCCCACAGCAGAACTAAAGTGAGGCAGCTGATGATGAAGTAGCGTTGGATGTAACTGAAAAGCAGAGCTCATTCCCCTGGTGTCAGTTACCGGCCGAGCAGAACAGCCCTGGCCAGCTCACGTCACGTGCGGCGACACACAAACTGCCTCCTCAACGGCATCGCCTGAGTGGGTCGTTGACTTGCCCCTCTTTGACTTTGACTTCCACAGACGTGTTCGTACATACGATGGCGCATTGCGCGGCCCAAGCTCCGTACAGGAACGGGAGCAGACCTTTTCTAACTGATGTTTTGGTTTCCCAACTGGAGTTTAATATCTTGTTTAGAGCACTCTTGATGTTTTCAAGGACTGTGTGTCCCCAGGCTGCAGGTGGGGCTAGAACAGCCATTCCACCAGGAAGGAGAAAAATGACCCAGTTGCAGTGTGTTCTGAAGGTGTCATAGGTTGCGTTTTTGTTTCAGAGTTGGGTGCATGATGGATGCACTCACGTACGTCCTGACTTTGGCACCGCCAATTCCACATAACTCTTTGGTTTCTAGTTTTCTCATTTCCATCCTTAACACTAGCAATTAGACTTCCTAAGGAGACTGGGTTTTTTGCTGTTGCTGTTAATTTTCACTGGAGTATGGTTGCTTTAGGAGACTGGTTTTTAACACCCTCAGAAATTTGGGGTTGTTTCCCAGATATTTACGGCAGAGGTGGTATCAGAGCTCTGATGAGATGCAGATGCCGGGCCACAGCTCACTTGTCCCTGCACCTCACAGCGCGTCAGTCAGTGTGGACGGGTTCTCCTGTGCCGTGACCTTTCAGGACTCTCACACAGGCCATGTTAAGTTTGGGATCGCAGGCCTACGGCCCGTGTTGTGCAGTGGGGCCGGGTCAGTAGGCTCTAGGCCAATGCACCCGGCATGTCAGAATGCATGAATGGTCGCAATCTCTCATCTTACCTCTGTAACGTCATGGGCACGTGTCATCCCACGAAACACGTGTTCACACATTCTTGCTTAAGGAAATGCTTTCATGGGTAGCATTTATAAACATACACGGTTCTACTGCATCTCATGATAAATAAGCAGCTTCTGCAGACATGGAAGCAGCCCTGTCTATACCTGCCTATGTTTAAAGCAGTTTTAATTCACAGAAAAGATCTCAAACATTAACCTGAATCACTTTTTTTTTTAAAGATCTTGCAAACAGTGGGAAAAATTATTCTTTTACTAGGGACATAAATCAATGTAAGAGTTTTTAAATGTGGTAAGTAAATTTAGCTGTGGAAAACCAACAGCCCAGAAATGAATTATGCTGGACGCTGAGAGCATTTTTCAGCAGGTCCTATTTTCCACTTGTTATGTTCTTTGAGAACATAAGGAAAACAGCCGTCGAACAGCAGTTTGTATATGATTATGCTCTGGTATCCTGATCTTGCGTTTATTTTAGTAAACCACTGTTTTAACACTCAGATTGATTTTTAGTTTAGATATAGTATTGATATTTAATGGACTGTAAGTCATGGTATTATTGGAAAGAACTAAAATTAGGAGCCTTGAGTTGTTGCATTACATACTAATTTAATAATCTGTTTTCAACTCTAGTTTAGAAGAATTTGAAAGATTAAATACTCTTTCTAGGAAAGTAGTTGTTCCTCCAGAAAAGGCAAGGACACATGTACATTTTCACCGATTGCCAGCAAAGGCAAAGCCTCCCAAGATTAAGGTAAAGTGGGTGTTATGTGAACCACGATGGAAGGAATGACAGAGAAGGCAAATAATGACTTTTCCCTCCTGGTTTGGTCTCAGGAAATCGAATATCAGAACTTGAGATTTCCAGTAGATTTATCGAATCCATTTGCTGTGGCAACTGTTCTAAACCAAGAACCAGGAAAATTGAAGATTAAAGAGTTAAGAGAAGGTAAGCAGTTGACCCTCTGTAAATCAGCCCCTAGGCAGAATCTGAAGCAGCAGCAAAACTCAGTTAGATTGCTGTTTTCTTTTGCCATTAGAAATGTGTTTTTCTCTCAGGCAATGATTCTGATTTGATTTCTTGTATAATCGTGTTTGCTCCCTCCCTCAGTTTTGGACCAAGGCACTGAGGTTTCAAAAACAAGACAGATGAAGGAAGCACTCTTTGAACAGAAAGTCAGACAGAACACTTACGAAGAGCTCAAAAATCACCTTAAGTGGTAAATATTGCGAAATTATTTGCATCAAGTGACGGTGTTTTTGATAATGGCTTTTTATCCATGAGACACAATGAAATGTAATACCTTTTTATTCCCTTTGAAAATTTTGATTATTCTCTCCCCTTTAATGGACCTTCTGTTTCAGAGTGAAGTTTCTGTTGGGAATAAACTAATGTGACCAAACCATGCTGTTTCCTAAGCATGACCAGTGGCAGAGCCAGAGTGCACCCCCCTTGCTCAGGACCGATCTGGGTGACAGGCACCCCGGGTCTTGCCCCGTCACCTCTCACCCCACCCCAAGCCCCCTGTGTCCTGGGCTGTGTGCCCCAGAGGCCATCCGGGGATGTCGTCAATGCAGGCTGGGGTCGGGGAGGCTCCCGGTGGAGGTTTTCAAACTCAGATGTGGGGCTTCTTCTTTGTGCTCCTGCAAGCAAAATGCAACCCTTTTACAAATTTTTACCAGATCACACCAGGCATGTCTACATGTACAGATTCAGCTGAAGTAACTTTAGAAACTCTTAAACTGAGTTCAAAAAGAGACTCCTGGAGGGACTTCCCTGGCGGTCCAGTGGTTAAGACTCTGTGCTTCCACTGCAGAGGGTACCGGTCCGATCCCTGGTCGGGGAGCTAAGAGCCCACATGCCGCCCAGACAGGCCACGCACCCTGGCCAGCCCAGGTGTCCCCACCCTGCCACCTCCTCAGGAGAAACAGCCCCTTCTGTGAATTCACAGAATCCTGTGTGAGCCTGTACTTGGGGTCTGGCCTCAGTTGAATAGGGCATATGCCAGGTTACCCAGGACCATTTAAAAAAAATACTCTTTCCCTGTTGTAAAAAAAGTGGACACGTTGTCACTGTAGAAACTTGAAGATTTTTTTTTGAGTGTAGAAGAGGAAAAAATATCACTGTTAGTACAGTGACCACTGTTAACCCTCGTGTTTTCCCTTCCACCTATGCTTCTTTGTAACAGACTCGAAATCACATCCTAAATTTTGTTTTTTATTTATTTATCTATTTATCTATCTATCTATTTATTTTGGGCTGTGTTGGGTCTTCATTGCAGTGCGTGGGCTTCTCATTGCGGTGGCTTCTCTTGTTGCGGAGCAAGGGCTCTAGGCGCACGGGCTCAGTAGTTGTGGCTCGTGGGCTCTAGAGCACAGACTCAGCAGTTGTGGCGCACGGACTGAGTTGCTCCGCGGCATGTGGGATCTTCCCGGACCAGGGCTCGAACCCGTGTCCCCTGCATTGGCAGGCAGATTCTTAACCACTGCGCCACCAGGGAAGTCCCTAAATTCACTTTTGATCATGTGTTGTTCACTTAATACTTTCTCCCTACTTTCTTGTTAAAAGATTTTAACCCTGCCAGTAAGAGGCACACACACTGATGTAGGGTCAGTGGTTAACGCCATGCGTGTGCACACGCGCACAAATGCACACGCGCAGACACACCTTTTATCCCCCGAGCGCTTTGAAAGCAAGTTGCAGGTACAGGTGCCATGAACCCTCGCCCCTAAAGGCTTTGGCACGTCGCTTCTAAAAGCAGGGACATTCTCCAGCATCAGCATAATCACTTCCAGCAGGTTTACCAGGGACGAAGCCCCAAATAATCAGCCTCTATGCAGATTTACCTTGTCCCAGTAATGACTCTTATACCAGGGGGTTTCGGGTTTTGGAGTGGGGAATCCAAGGTCCAATCAGAGATCATACAATTTGTGTGTAGTTTTCATGTCTCTTTAGTTTCCTTTAATCTAAGACAGTTCTCCAGAACTTTAAAAACCACAGCTACTGTATCCTTGTTTTGTTCTTTTTTTTTTTTTTGGCCGCGCCATGCAGCTTTCGGGATCTTAATTCCCCGACCAGGGATCAAACCCGCGCCCTCGGCGGTGAATGCCGAGAATCCTAACCACTGGACCGCCGGGGAACTCTGCTACTATAAACTTTGAACACGTATCAGACTCCATGATGGGTACATTACATACCAGAGGTGTTTTAAGTGTGATAAAATTCACATCACATAAAATGAACCATTTTAACCATTTTAAAGTGTACAAGCCAGAAGTTCTTAGCGTGTTCACGGTGTTGTGCAACCATCACCACTTATTTCCAGAACCCTTGCATCCCTCCAGAAAGGAAGCCCGTCGTAAGCATGAAACAGTCACGCCCCATCCTCTTTCCCCAGCCCCTGGCGACCACTAATCCGCTTTCTGTCTCTGTGGCATTGCCCCTTATTTCATATGAATGCAGTCATAGAACACGCGGCCTTTAGTAACTGGCTTCTTTCACCGATCATGTTTTCAAGCTTCATCCACGTCAGAGCACCTGTCAGTACTTCATTCATTTTTATGGCTGAATAAGATTCTATTTTATGGACATACTACATTGTGTTTATTCATTCATCCGTTGATGGACACTTGGGTGGTTTCCACCTCTTGGCTATTTTAAATAATGCTGCTACGAACATTTATATACAGGTTTTTGTGTGAACTTATCTTTTCAGGACTCTTGGGTGTATGCGTAGGAGAGGAATCGCTGGGTCTTACGGTCATTTTATGTTTACCTTTTTGAGAACGGCCAGGCTGTGCTCTACGTGCTGCAGCATTTTACATTCCCGTCTGCAATGTACGAAGCTTCCAGTTTCTCCACCTCCTTGGCAATTCCTGTTATTTCCCTTCATTATGATTGTAGTCACCATGATCATCATGAGTCGTCATAGCCACCCAAGTGGGTGTGCAGTAGTGGTCCATCGCTGTGGTTTTGATTTGCATTTCCCTAATGACGACTGAGGTTGAGCATCCAGGTTTCTTTATTCATAAATATTTTAGTGTGTGTCACTAGAAGATGAGCTTCGTCTTGTGGAACACATTATTCACCCTAGCTGTGTTGCTGTGGTCTCTGCAGCTTCTCTACCTGACGGTGTGTCCTCCCTCTTCAGCTGTGCAGTACAGCTAAGACACTCCATCCTGAAGTCGACTATGGTATTCTGATGGGTTCTGGAAGCTGGTTTTTTTCTCCCCAGGCAGGTACACCTCGGTAAAGATCACACGTCCTTTAAATTTAAAAAAGACCTTACTGAGGAGTGGCAGAGAGTAAACAACAAATACAAGGTCAGAATCACCGCTAATTCGATGTCATTTATTTCACTAAATATTGTGAATTCCTGCTGTATGCAAGATGTCATGTAAGGAGAGAAGACTTTACAATTAAGTTGGGAGGGGAGGCTGATGACCAGCCCACGGTTAACTGTCTGTAACTGTCACCAAGACCTCTGCTAAGCAAGCGGGGCTTCAGAGTCCAGCTAGCACAGGACTCATCTGGCTGGAGAGCTTCCTAGAAGACACGGTATAAGTTTGAAAAGTAGTAAAGAGGAGAAAGGCGTCCAACTTAGAGGTGGGGAATGGCTCCAGTTCGGGCTGGAATGCCAGGCGTGAGCTGCAGAGCATGAAGGTAAGAGAGACCCAGAGACGGTGACCAGGAGCGAAGCCAGAGCCAGGTCCAGACCAAAGCTGGAGGCCGAGCCCTGTGGCAGGAAACCGAGCAGAAGCTAGAGGGAGGGAGGGTGCAGAGCAAGTGGGCACAGGAGCCGCGCGGCCCAGACCCTCGGGGGCGGCGACTTCTTGCTCGAGGGAGACGGCTGGTAATGCTGAATTCTGAAATGTTCATCGTAAATGAGCAGAGTCTAAATAAAGGTACAAGTCTAAATAAAGGTACAAGAAGTTTCCCTCCTCTTTCGTCTAACAACGCATTTGCCAATCCTTCCTTTAAATTCCCTCTATTTTATTTGACTTTTAGTCATCATGGAGGTCTGGGTCTCTCCCCAAGGAATCTGTATTTTGAACCTAAGGTCCCCAGTCTCAAACTCACCCTACTGCTGCGTGCAGATCAGACTGGACAGCTCACCACCCTGGTGACAGTAATAGACATCTGTTATTTCTCGTTTTCTTTGATTGCAGTAGAGTTGATTTACAATATTGTGTTAGTTTCAGGTATACAGCTCAGTGATTCAGTTACACACACACACGCGCGCGCACGCACGCGCATCTATTCTTTTCCAGATTCTTTTCCCTTAGAGGTTATTACAAAATATTGAGTATAGTTCCCTGTGCTGTACAGTAGGTCCTCTCATTTTCGAGTAGGGTGTTAATGTTTTGGTCGAATTTCTTCCAAGTTAGTCTATAAAAATGTTTGTGAACAGCATACCTGAAAGCCAAGCTAGTTTTAGAAGTTACCTAACACAAAAATAATAAAAACCACAGAGAGGCAAAAGCTAATACATGTTTGCAGGTGCACGGCCCTCTTGCCGTGGAGGCACGTGTGGGGAGACACTGAGCCAAGCCCGGCGGCCTTCCTGGGAGCGACCAGGCAGTGCCAGTGGCTCCGGGGTAGGGAAGATGGCTCGGGACCCAGGGAGCAGGCGGCGGGGGACACCTATCCATGGAAGGGACAGACCCCCAACTTCCACCTCCCAGGAAAGGGAAGGGATCACATGCCTTTGTTAAAACCTGACACTTAGATCATCGGCTCTGAGGAGATTAAAACTCCCCTGGGAGGTTAAATTTCTTTTAAATGAAATCTCTCTGCTCCCATGTGACACAGTTTCCTAAGACCCATTCTGTGAGTTTTAAATGCCTCAGAAATAATTTCCAGAGACTATCCTCTAATTATAAGAAGAAGGTATTGGGTTTGTGCTTCTGTAGAAACTTTCCATGTTTAAACAGTTAAGTGTACTTAAAACGATCATTTTAACCACTACTCCCAGTGGAACTTCATGGGTGGATTGGACCAATGGCTTAATGGGTTTCTACCAGTTTCAAAGAGAAATACAGTTGTGTGCCTTTGTATTCCATTTTAACATTTTTGATGATTGAAAACCCCAGCTAGATAGAGGAGATCCTGTTTTGGATGACGAATTCCGGCGACTCAAGACAGAAGTTCACCCGAAACGGGTTGTACGCGACCTGGAAGAAGTAAGTAACTTTCTTTATTTGGAATCTAATTATCAGCAGCTCTTTATATGCTTATTTTTTAAGCATATAAACAATTTTATAGAAATCCTTTTACCAAGAGATTTTTAATCGTTTTTAATTTGCTTACCTTTCGGAGTGTTTTTTCTTACGATGTATCCACAAGTCAGGCATCAACTTGTAATTAATGTTTCCCGTGAAATTAACAGCCTTGTATATGGGCCCCTGCTTCCCACACCTCCGATTTCTCCTCTTGGTCTCCTTTGTTCTTCCCCTTTGCTGCCCATGCCGCTGTCCGCAGGTCCTCGGGGTGGGTCCCTGGGTGGGTTCCTGGCCCCCTCTCCTCCCCTTGTAAGAAGACAGCAAGTCAGACGCCAGAGCTCTGGTCCCAGCTCCACCTCAGATGTGGGACACGGGAAGAGCCCTCTGAGCCCTCGTGCCTCGGTGTCCGCAAACGTGAAGTGGGGACAGTAGCCCCCCCCCCCACCACCGGAGTTTCCTCTGTCATGTGATAGTTTCTGGTTAAGACCCCAATTTTTAATTTTTTTTACTTAAAGAAATTTTTTTGAAGCATAGCTGATTTACAATGTTGTGTTAATTTCTGCTGTACAGAAGTGATTCACTTATACATATATGTACATTCTTTTTCATATTGTTTTTCATTATGTTTTATCACAGGCTATTGAATAGAGTTCCCTGTGTTCTACAGTAGGACCTTGTTGTTTACCCCAATTTTTAATTTTAACAACGAAAAAATGCTTCCCAGTCTCCCCACCTCCACCATTCTCAGTATTCTGGGTCTGCACGTCTGCACTGTTTTTACCTCTTTTCTCCCTCCGCCCCATCTCATCTGGCGGCACAGTCGTGCTAGTCGCTCTTCCACGAGGCCATCCCCCGGTCCGCCTTCACGGCTCACCCTCAGCTCATCCTGCAGGTGAATGGTTTGTGTTCTGCCCCTCCGCCCTCTCCTCCGAGGCCCACTGCCCGGGCCAACGCAGGACTGACTCACTTCCGATGACTTTGTCGTCACGTTGCTCCCCTGTTCAGTGACCTGCAGCGCCCAAGGCTCTGGCCAGCGTCAGGATACCCCCAGACACCCTTTCCTTCCCAGTCGTTACTGACCCACACATGCTTCTGCCCCCAGTGCGCGGGCTCCGCTGGGGACCACACGGTCTGGCCTCCTGCTTCTGCAGCGTCCCAGCACCTGACGCAGGGTTCTGATTTCTGTGGGACTTTATTCTTCCTCTCTAGACTGTACATTTCTTTCTTTCTTTCTTTTTTCTTGATGTAATATTCACAGTTTTCTAAAAAGAAAACTCTTAACAAATGAGGGAAACAGAAGCTTTTGTAAACCCATAAATTGTTTTTTCAGAAGAATTCCAGTAAAAGTCATTCTAATTGGCGAAAAATTAGAAGTACTGTATATACAAGCAAGTACAAACTCGTTTATTCAATATTGTGTTAGAGGTTCTGGATGATAAGAGAAAGATACAAGAAAAGTTATAAGTATTGGAGGGAAAGAAATAAAAAGATCATTGATTTTATATGATATAATTAACTATGATTGTAGAAAATCTAAAAGCATCTATTGCCAGATTAATTAAATCTACTGAATTTGTAAGAGAATTTGGCAATTGCATATAAAATCATTATACAAGAATATCTACTGTATTTTCATATACAAGAAATAAAACGTTAACATATAATTTAATAGACATGTAATTTATAATAGCAAGCAAGTACCTAGAAGCAAATCTAACAATTACAAAACTTTACATTAAAACATTAACAAAGATCTAAATAAATTGAATGATATTTATAGACGTTTCATGGAAGAGAATAAGCATTGTAAAGATGTTACCTTTTTCCAAATTGATCTACAGATTAAATGCAATCCCAATTAATATCTCAATAGGCTTTGTCATGGAATTTTATAACTCTTTAAGGACATATATATGTATATATACACAACATGAACCTGAATATCATGTATATATACGTATATATATGAAAGAGCAAAGGCTCAAGAATTTTTTTAACTTAAAATGAATAAACCAGGGGAGAGGACTTTCTCTGAAGGAGACAAAGCTTTATGACCAAGTTAGATCATTAAGGCAGTGTGGTATTATTGGCATACGGATAGACAAAAGATAAATGAAACCAAATAGAAAGACAGAAACAGATCCACATATATATGGAGTCTTGATATATGATAGATGTGGCATTGTAAGTCACTTGAAAAATGAGATTAGATTGTACATTTCTTGAAACCCAAATCTTCCACTTTTGGTCCCTAACCCAAGAAGTATTCCCTATAATGCTATGTACACCAAAAGTGCTTAATAAGTGCTCATTAAATGGAAGAACAAATAATAACTTGGTTTGGGATCCAACTCTGAAACATTTTTATTAAATGCTTTTACGCCAGGAGTTAAAATTTAAATCTAACATGCTCCTATATTTTGTGTTCACAGAAAACCAGGGAATTTCATCCTAATTTTGATCCGCTCGTAAATAACACTTGGGTCAACAGGTTCTGGGCGCAGAGACGGTTTCAGCAAGCAGCACGCAAGGTAAGTCTCAGCACCAGGTTGAAAATTTAATTTCTTTAGTTATCAGCACAGGGAAATTGAACAGTGAGGTTTTTTTTTATAGCAGCTTTATTGAGATGCAATTCACATGCCTTAAAATTCACTCCTGTGAAGTGTACAGTTCAGTCGTTTTTAGAGGAGTACGGCCATCACCACTATCTGATTTTAGGGCGTTGTTATCACTGCTTAAAGAAGCCTGGTCCCCAGCAGCAGTCGCTCTCGACCCCCCACCCCCTTCCCTGTTCACTTTCTGCCTCTGTGAATTTGCCTATTCTGGACGTTTCGTATACACGGAATCCTACAATACATGGCCTTTTGTAACTGGCCTCTCTCACTTAACATGTTTTCAAGGTTCATCCACGGTGTAGCATGTTTCAGTACCTCACCCCTTTTTCAGGATGAATAGCATTCATCCTTGAACGGAGATACCACACTCTATTTAGTCATCGGTTGAAACATTTGGGCTCTTCTCACCTTTTGGCTGTCATGGTGAGAATAACGGTGCTACAGACATTTATGTGCAAGTTTGTGGACGTGTTTTCAGTTCTCTGGGGTGCGTACACCTAGGGGCAGAATTGCTGGGCCGTATGGAAGGATGCTGGTTAGTGATTTCTAGAGAGGACAGTGGGGTCCTCCTGTGCCCCTCAGCCTCTGCAGTCCCTAAAGGGTGTGAGGGGACCCCCCTGGCCCGGCTCCGCCTCCCCTCCCCAGGTGCCCCGTCCTCTGTGTGGTCCCAGTCCGCCTGGAGCCCCTCCCATCTCCCTTCCCCCACCCACACCTGTCCTCCGGCCAGCTCAGCCTACCCCTCCTCCAACAAACAGTCCTGTAGGCACTAGCACTTGGCCGTCTTGGGGTGCCTCTCTCGCGTCTGATGCTGCCTGTCGACCTCTGGTCCCAGCCACTGGAGCCTGGCTGCCCCGGGGGGGCAGAACCCCTCCCACCCCTGTCCCGGCAGGGAGACCAGCGGTGGAGACACGGACTCTGGAGACAGGCTGCTTGCCCTTCATTCTTTTTTCTTTTTCTTTAATAAATTATTTCATTTTTATTTTAGATAATCATTTTACTCTTTTTTTCCACTAGTAAATGTGTTTGCTTGATTGATGGATTGATTTTTGGTCACGCCGTGCAGCGTGTGGGATCTAGTTCCCCAGCCAGGGATCAAACCTGTGCCCCCTGCAGTGGAAGCGCAGAGTCCTAACCACTGGACCGCCAGGGAAGTCTCTTGCCCTTCATTCTTGGTGCTACTTCTTTTTTTATGGTTTTTAAAAGTTTTTTATTCAAGTATAGCTGATTTACAATGTTGTGTGAATTTCTGGTGTACAGCAAAGTGGTTCAGTTATACGTATACATTCTTTTTTTTTATTCTTTTCCATGTGGTTTATCACAGGGTATTGGATATAGTGCCCTGTGCTCTACAGTAGGACCTTGTTGTTTATCCTTTCTATATATACTAGTTTGCCTCTGCTAAACCCAAACTCCCAGACCATCCCTCCCCCACACCCCCTGCCCCGCACCCCCTCCCCCTTGGCATCCACAAGTCTGTTCTCTATGTCTGTCAGTCTGTTTCTGTTTTGTAGATATGTTCCTTTGTGTCATATTTTAGATTCCACATATAAGTGATACCATGTGGTATTTGTCTTTCTCTGTCTGACTTACTTCACTTAGTATGAGAATCTCTAGGTCCATCCATGTTGCTGCAGATGGCATTCTTTCATTCTCTTTGATGGCTGAGTCACATTCCATTGTATATATGGACCACATCTTCTTTATCCATTCCTCTGTTGGTGGACATTTAAGTTGTTTCCATGTCTTGGCTATTGTGAATAGTGATGCTATGAACATAGGGGTGCTTGTGTCTTTTCAAATTAGAGTTTTGTCCGGATGTACGCCCAGGAGTGGGAATGCTGGGTCCTATGGCAGCTCTATTTGTAGTTCTTTGAGGAGCCTCCATACTCTTCTCCACAGTGGCTGCACCAGTTTACATTCCCACCTTGGTGCTACTTCTCATGAGTTTTCCAATCTTGGACAAGCTCCATGACCTCTGTGCCTTCGTTTCCTCGTCTGTCACTGAGGACACCAGTAAGACCTGTCTCAGGGCTGTCATGAAGGTCAGGTGAGTCAACAAGTAGAAGACTCCAGGAGTTTGCGTTACAGGTGATCTCTCAAGCAGTGCTTGCAGCCCAGGCTGATGCCTGTAAACCAGTGTCCCTGCTGGGGCTTTGTCTGGGTGGGCTCTGCGCGTGTGCAGGACAGAGGTGGCCACGAGACACTAGCTGCTCGTGGGACAGCCCCGGCCGCTCTGGAGCCAGTCGTCCTGGGTCAGCAGCTGTGTGTCTGGCTCTGAGTGGAGGCTCCGTCTTTCCCACACACTCCCCAGCAGGTGCTGCCAGTGAGATGTGCCAACACGTCCCCAACCCAATGGCCCCCGCCATCCCCCCGGCCCAGTCATAGCCCCATCCTCTCTGCCTGGACCACCGCAGCCAGAAGAGGCCTCCCAGAGCTTGGATGTGATCGGACGTTGCCCCTGGGAAAACCTTCCAGAGGCCCCCCATTGCCATTGGAATAAAAGGCACAATTTTTATTGAGGCGACAAGGCCATACTGGGTTCTCTCTGCCCTTTAAGCGTGTCTCCTTTGTTCCTGAATCAGAAAGGCCTTCCTTACGTCGTCCCTGCGGGAGTGGCCAGACCCCTCCCAGCCCCTCATGCCCCCGTGTGTTTAGTCTTCTTCATTTTCCTCATGGTGTTTAGCTTGTGTACCTGTTTGTCTCCTGCCTTCCCACTCCACACACACGCACGTAGAGGACGTCAGCTCTGTGCGGGCTGGACCCCTGTCCGCTCCCCGCCGTGTCTGCAGTACCTGAACAGGACTGTGTACGGAGCAGCCACCTCATCATATTGGATGAGTGGCGGGGCCGTGGGCGGATGGGAAGGAGTGGGGACAGTGAAAGGAGCGGCCTCAGCTCTGGGCGCAGAGGGTGGGGTGTGCAGCCAGCCCGCCCAACCCCCTGCCCGATGTCTATGGAGTTGTCTGCTTAGCTTGTCCTTCAGCTCTGAAAATGACATGGCAGCGGTGTCACGACTCAGATATACCGAGAAGAAAGACCATAGAACTAGTCACTCTTTCCACTCTGGAAACATGAGAAAACTGGGGCTCATAAATTGGGAGGGTCAAGGCCAGACGACAGCCGGGTCTCTGTTTGCGTTCAGGCGGGTCCGCACTGCCCAGACCTCGATGCCCGCGGCCTCGTCCAGGGCACTGTGACCCTCCCTGGGACTTCCACATAGATCGGTGGCCTCAGCCCCTGGCTGTGGTTGAGGAAATTGAGCTAAACTGAATGCCAAAGTGAGCACCGATGGACAGTGTGAAATCATTCTTCTTTCTACTTCCAGGTCATGATGCATCGCCGCTTGCTGAGCATGCTGACCGCGGTCCGTAACATGCACAGAGACGCCATCAGGGAAAGGTTCACTCCCGGAAGACAGTCCCCAGCACAAGGTAGAGCCGGCTGCGAACAGCTGTGCTTCCGTCAGCATGTGTCCTGAGTAGTGGGCTTCTCTGTTAGGAAGTTAGCCGGGTACAGATGCGTGCTTTCATCCCTCACCTGTGCTGGGTTTAGAAAATTTATTGACGCGTAGTGATTTACAGTGTTGCATTCATTTCTGCTGTACAGCACAGTGATTCAGTCAGTTATACACATATATTCATGTTCTTTCCAGGATGGTTCATCACAGGATATTGAATGTAGTTCCCTGTGCTACACAGTAGGACCTTGTTGTTTATCCGTCCTATATATACTAGCTCGCCTCTGCTGACCCCAAACCCCCAATCCTTCCCTCCTCCATCCCCTCCCCCTTGGCAACCGCAAGTCTGTTCTCTATGTCTGTGAGTCTGTTTCTGTTTTGTAGATAAGTTCATTTGTGTCATATTTTACATTCCACATATAAGTGATACCATATGGTATTTGTCTTTCTCTTTCTGACTTACTTCACTTAGTATGATCATCTCTAGGTCCATCCATGTTGCTACAAATTGCATTCTTTCATTCTTTTTTATGGCCGAGTAATATTCCATTGTATATGTGGACCACATCTTCTTTATCCATTCTTCTGTCGATGGACATTTAGGTTGCTTTCATGTCTTGGCTATTGTGAATAGTGCTGCTATGAACATAGGACATTTTATTACATTTTAATTATCCTTTTTCCTCCTGTATTATTTTATCTCTGATGCTGACGTTTCTAATAGAGAAACTCTTTTAAAAAACATTGTAAAATTTACCTGTGAGTTACATATGGACACCTGTAAAATGTCTTTACATGCTTCTTTAATTTGATCTTTTTCTTTGCTGACAAGGGCAAAGAATATTCATCAGAGAGACTTTCACTACGAATTATAGTTTTTTGGAAGTAAAAATAAAATTTTTTAAAAATTGGAGAAGGGGTTGAGGTAAAGAAAAAAAGAGAAACTAAAAACGAGACTACACACATACATATGTACACACATACGTTCTTTCTGAAATGGCGTGTGCCGAGGACCCAGTAACTGGTGTGTGGCAAACGCACACACACACGCAACCAAAGACGGTGGTTTCGCACAAATACCTTACGATTCTCCCAAAGCGCTGTTTTCATTTTCACCCGCAGACAAGAATTCCTCCAAACACCTTCGGGCGCGGGTCAGTCAGGACGATTACTGCAGCTGCTTCTCTGTGTCACCCCAGCAAGTGCTGCCCTTCGCCTTCCCGGCCTACAGCGCCCCCCAGGGCTCCGACGAGCTGGTGGGTGTGCAGGGCTGCGGTGGCCCAGGCGCCATCAGGGTCGCGGGCAGGTGCCTGCCAAGGGGAGCCCCGCCCTGTCTCTGCCCCTCCGCCGCCTCCTGAGAGGCTCCCAAGACAGACCTGCGTCCAGGTTATTGTGATGAACGGGAAACCGAGTGGCCCCTGCTGCCCCCTGCCTGGCCCTGGGATGCCTGTGCAGGCCCAGCCCAGCCTGGAGGCCGCCGAGCCCGGCCACACTGCCGGGGAATGGGGCCTGAGAGCCGCGGCCGATGGAGGACCAAGAGGGCCTGGCCTGGCCCGGAGAGGCAGGCCCAGCCCAGCCGAGCCCTCCGGGTGCATGGGATCTGCGGGGGCCGGGGGTGGGCGGCCACAGCCTCCAACGGGCCAACCTCGGACTCACAGGTCCATCCCTCTGTCCCTCTCGGTGGCAAGAAGGTGACAGTTAGCCAAATGATGCATCGTCATAATTCAGATCGTGGCTAGACCACGAGTCAGGCAGTTTCTGAAGTGCTTCAGTTCTGTCAGTTCATTTAATCTTCAACAGGTCTACATGGTAGGTTCATCCTCTTACAGCTGAGAAGGAGCCTGGGACACAAGGTCACAGAGCCAGTAATGAAATGTTGCCCGAGTTCCCCAAGTTCACGTAGTTAGCAATAAAAAGTGTGTTTTAATCCATAGTGAAAGGGCACAATCAAAACAGTTTTTTGGTTTCAAAGAATGAACTTGCCATTCACATCCTGTAAAATGTGTTAAGCCTTGCAGGTTAATCTACTCAAGAATTACAGGACTGACTTTAGAAATTCCATGTGTTTTCCACATTAGAAAATCAAATGACTTAAAAGATGAGAATATTTAGTTCCTAGGAAATGATAAATCTGAGATTTTCAGGCACTAAGAATTACCTGATACTCAATAATTAATGGGTGGAAAGAGTGATAGGGGTGTAGAGAGATTATCACTGTGCTGTGAAGCCTGTCTTTTTTTTTTTCTTAATAATTCAAAGCTTATCATTTCATTTGGTACTTGAGTTAGTGCTGCAGAAACTTCTGTGCTGCTCAGGGTTGATAAAAAACAGAAAGCTCAGCATTCCTGTCCATAAAGAATTTTGTAATTCATTCCATAAATACTGTATTTCCCCTATTCTAAGATCATGTTTTAAAACACACAGCACCTTTGAGATTGGGAAATGTCTTATAATTGGTGGCACATTCGCGTTGCATCGTATCAGTCTAACGACGGTGTCCCAGCTCGGTGAGACGTAGTATTTACTGAGTGCCTGTCACAGGTGGGGCGCTGTTGCAGGCTCTGGGTGATGCAGCAGATCCGCGTGCAGGACGTTTGTGAGGTGGTGCTTCGGGTTTAGCATCCGTGGTAGGGAAGCAGCCGCGGTGGGCAGAGGAGAAGTTAGGCTGCATCCTTTGACAGAGGTCTCAGCTGCCGTCCTGAGAATCACACCCGAAGAGACAAGGGGGGCGGGGGCCCACGCCACCTCCAAGCCACTCGTGGGAGGCAGCAGCTGTGGTCGCGGGAAGGGTCACTTAGAGGGAGGGGCTGCTCGTGTAACGTGCAAAATGTAGAGAGATAGAAGCATAGCTGCTCTCGCCCCGTGATGATCACATGTCACTTTTTTGAATTTTCACATTTTAGGCTCCTGGTGGCCTTGGACCTGTTCCAATTAAACCTTCAGAAATTCAAATCAAGCAGGCCTATTCCTTCTTCAATCTGCAGGTTAGACCTGTCATGTGGTTTTGTTAATTGGGTTTCTTATGAAGTGAACAGAATATTCTTGAATTTGAATTGTGCTATTTTTATTAGTTTTGTTCTATGACGGATTATGCCGCGTAGCATACTGTGTGTATTTCTCTGCTGTTATTTTATGCGACGTGCGAGGTGTAGCAGATTCTCTTTTCCTAATGTGGCTTATGGAAACCAGGATCTTTATTCTGTGGATATACCATATAGTATGCATATCTGAAGCTGTCTGAACTACATATGTTAGAAACTTGAAGAAAAGACACAAGTGAACAAAAGTGAGTTAGTCTTTGTGTATGACCACTTCTGTTTTTGAAAATATGCATGCTTTATTTCTTTTTTCTTTTCTTTCTTTTCTTTTTTTTAATTGAAGTATAGTTGAATCCCAATATCTTCTTAGTTTCAGGCATACAGGGCAGTGATTCAGTTATACACACACACATATGTATATTCTTTTTCAGATCCTTTTCCCTTTTAGGTTATTACAAAATATTGAGTATAATTCCCCGTGCTGTCCAGTAGGTCCCTGTAAAATATGCATGTTTTAAACTGACAAACCAGTGTTCAGTGTATTGCAGAGTTAAGCCCTAAGACAGGGGCGAGGAGCTGTGAACACCGCTGTGTTGCTGGGACCCAGAACAGGGCCCAGGACGGCGTTGACAAAGCTGCTGGTTAAACGTGGCGCTCATTTTCCTTTTACCCCCAGGCAGCTGGGAAGTGCCCCCCAAGGGCTTCGAGCGCCTGCCTTCTCTCCCCCAGGTTCCTCAGCTGTACCAGATCAAGAGGTACCAGCCAGTCTCTGTGCAGAGGTCTTCAACCAGCTACTGGCCTCAGAAGCTTGCCCGGGCCCTGAAGCCAGGAGCTGAGGTGACAGGTCCCCACCCTCGGGAACGCCCCACCTTCCCGCCGCCCTGGCGCGTGGACTAACACGCTGTCCTTGGTCCTGGCCCAGGACGAAGCCACCGCCGTCATGGCCCTGCCCAAGCAGGACTCCACGCCCCAGCTCCCCGGCGAGACCTCCGTCCTGAGCATACGACTCCCTGAGGCCTTGGCCCGGGCTCCAGAGTACGACCCGCTTTATATCTTTGTAAGTGACATCAGCAGAAGTCATTGTTCCCTGTCCCTTTATCCAGCAATTACTTCATAAGAAAGCAGAAACAAATAGAAAACAATCTTATCTTTGGTTACCAAAGGGGAAAGGGGGGAGGGGTAAACTAGGGGTGTGGGATTAGCAGACACACACTACTGCAGGTAGAAAAGGTCAGCAGCAAGGACTGACTGTGCGGCACAGGAAAATGTACTCGCGATCTTGTAATACCCTATAGGGGAAAAGAGTCTGGAAAAAATATATATATATATAACTGAATCACTTTGCTGTACACCTGAAACTGACCCAATATTGTACGTCAACTATACTTCGTTTTTTTTAAAAAAAACATTGAGGAAAAGAAGACAGGAGCACTAATTGGGGATATTTCTCTCTGGAATTTCAAGGGTTAAACCACACCTCACCTTTGAATTGCTGGCCAGCCTTTATCGTTTGGAGAATATCAATGTTTTTAACATTGATATTCTTTTAACAACTCTAGCATTTTTTTATGACAAAAGCTTTATGATCTTTTCTAATTATCTATAATATGCACATGTGTATTTTTGTGTTTCTTTTAAGTATAGTTGCTGTGCAATATTATGTAAGTTACAGGTGTACAATACAGTGATTCACAATTTTTAAAGGTAGTATATATGTATATATATTTTAAGAAGAAAATACAACAGAAAAAAAGTAAAGTCACCCCAGCCCCGTCCCGCGGCGATTAGTTGATTCTTTATCCCATCTTTGGGCACCGTTTCCCTGCCACACCGACGCCTGATTCCCTGTCTTCTACCAAATTGAGTCCAGTCTCCCAGCAATGTGGGGTCCAGCCGGTTCTTCCCCCTCCCCTGCATGTGACCTCCTGTCACCTGCCCTCAGAGGCACCCCCTTCCCCCTTATCCTTCTAGGTACCCAAGCCCTAAGTGACTGAAGGCCAGACAGGAAATCTGAGGGGGTTCTATGTAAGAACGGAATCCTCGGCCAAATGCCACGGTAGTTGCCCTAGTTACGGTCTGTTTTGTAAGGACACGCACACACACACACACACACACACACACACACACACACACACACACACACACACACACACACACACACACACACGGTATGAATCTGAGGGGGTTCTATGTAAGAACGGAATCCTCGGCCAAATGCCACGGTAGTTGCCCTAGTTACGGTCTGTTTTGTAAGGACACGCACACACACACACACACACACACACACACACACACACACACACACACACACACACACACACACACACACACACACACACGGTATGAGGAAGGGCCTCAGACACTACCTGAGAAAGTCTCCTCTGGGAGAATCTACACGTGAGCCTCTGAATCTCTGACAGGGCAGAGATGCTGGTGGTCGCACCCAGGGCAGAGCTGAGACAGACGCCTGCCTGTTTCCTGGTGGGCTCCTCCTCTGAGCTCTGCTGCTTTCCTCCAGGGAGCTGTGCTGTTTGTGTTTTGGCCACTGTGGAGCCTGTTCTGGTAGTCTCATTGGGGGGCGGGAGAGGGCTGTCCCTCAGAGACATAGAGTCAGGGCTGGGATGGCCTCACGGGACATCTAACTCAGTGATTTTCAGACTTCACTTAGCACCAGCACCCTATAGCCAGCCGAAATTTTACACAGCAGGGCAATATGTAAAATAGGGTCCCGGTTGTCGGGCTGGCAGTGGGTAAGGGGCTTTCCTGAGGAGGGTATCCCTGCAAAACCCCAGCGCCCTCACAGTCTCCCCCAGACTCACGCTCTACCACCCCTCACCACTCTGCAAGTGAGAAAGCTGGTCTAGAGACCGGTTTTGCAGATGTAACATACATCAACATTTACCAAATTACATACTTTTCACATGGGCAGTTTATTGCATGTCACTTATACATCAATATGCCTACAAAAGAAAGACTTCGGGAAGCCTAAGAAAAGAAACAAAAGTAAAAGGCAAGCAATGCTGGTCGCAACGAGTAGAGCATTGCAGTGGAGTCTTGGGGTGATATCTGTGCACTGTCTGCAGGAGATGAGGTAGAGGGCTCTGGGGAGGAGACGTTGGGGCAGGGTGGACCCCACGCACCGACAGTGCAGCTGAGGCCATGGAAACGCTGGAGGGTTCTATAGAAGAGGTGCGTTAACTAAAGCAAAACGCAAGGCCAGTATAAACTCCAGGAGGGAGAGTCAACTAAAAATCGCTGTACGTTTCCAATAGGAAGCCAAACTGAAATCTGGCATGATTTTTAAGACTTGATGGAAAATTGAAAAATAGAATCCATCTGGCCTTGATACTAGAACTTCCCTCTGTCACTGACCCAGAGGTCGTGATAGTGAACCTTCACCAGAAAGCTGTAATCCAGGCCTCCGCTTGGCCTGGCAGAGGGGCATACTTACACAGTTAAGACAAAATAAATGCTGGTTACTAGTTTCCAGCTTTCAGAGACAACTTATGAACGAAGCATACAGGTCTTGGTGTGGTTCCAGAATGCAAATGTTGACGATCTCAATAATACAAAAGTAAAGTTGTGGAAGAGAGGAAGAAAGGAAGCAGGAAGCCAGGGAGTGGGAATGTCTTCATTTCACCTGAGGGGGAGTTGAAATAGTCAACTAAAGATGATGAAACAGGAAGTAGGTGGATCAGTGCACCATTTCAAGTCACAGCAAAACTAACAATAACCGTGTGATTTTCAAAGTCCAGAAGGAGCATCTGTGTACATGAGCAAGATCCTCACCTTACATGGTAATGAGTCAGCAGATCTGTGAGGTCGATAGTCAGGAGGTGGAAGAAGAAGCGTGATGTTTAGAGTTAGTGACCATGCGAGGCACAAACCCAGACCTGAGCTTGGGGGAGGAGGGGCCCGCACGACCCTCCCTGCTTTTCAGCGTGAGTTCTTCCAGCCTGGGTGAGCCGCTCCCATATGCACGCAGTGGTCTGAGGGAAATTAAAATTAAAATAGTCACGGGCTGACCACTCAGACCTCCTGCTCTGGTAGCGATGGCCACCCTGGGGAGGGGATGTGTGACAGCTATTAGAGACGGTGGCATGGCCATTTCCAGAACGATTTCATCCACTGCACTTGAGACAAGGCAGGTCCAGAGGGTTGGCCACACGGCGGGTGTCCCCCCACCCCGGTGCTGTGCACCTTTGTCCCCGTCCCCGTGAGACTGCCAGCCCCTCCCCCATTGGTGACTCCACTTCTTGGTCACACTGTGACCAGGCCCAGCTGGGGTCTCTGTCATCCTGCCCCGAATCCCTGAGGCATCCCTTCCCCGGGGCTGTCCTGATCGTCCTTTGTCACCACAGGGGTGACTCCTGGTGACGGAGGTCCTCACCTTATTTCTGGGGAAGTAATTGTGCCCAGAGCACCTGGGCAGCTCAGGCTGGGTGCTTGCCCTGCCTCCTGTCCTTTGTTCCCCCTTCCGGCACGTCCTCACTTGCTGGGGGATTTAAGGGGCCCTGCATGGCAGCAGGACGCGTCCCCCACTTGCCCGCCCACACCCGCCTTCCTCTGCATCCTCAGCCTCCCCGACTTTTCTCACCACGCCCCACCTTTCCCCTTGTTCCCTCCCAGCCCTCCAGCCCCGACCTGGGTCAGGGTGGGGACCCAATGTCTGCCTTCACCTCTGTCCCTGTCCCCATTCCGTGCGGCGCTGTGAGGGAGGGGAGAAGAGCTGCTGTGGACACACAGATACTCCACTCCTGACCCCCTCGGGGCTCGTCGCCTCCCTGCCGTCCTACAGCCTTTACGTCCATGAGTTCGCGCAAGAGCTTCTCTGCGGCCCTGGCTGCAGGTCAGCCTCCCTGCGTGACCGGAGGACAGGCAGCCCAGCGTTCGTGGCCAGGATGCCTTCATCACACCCACGATAGCCGGGCCCTCCTCTGGGTGCTGTCACGTCGCCTTCAAGTTGTTGGGGATATTTGTTTCTTGGCGGTGAGACTGGGTTCCCGTCAGTCGTGTGGAGTTCTGTGGGTTTTTAAAAAAAAATTTTTTTTAATTATTCAAACAAACAAAAAGAACAGAATCTCAACTTAGTGGTTCCTAAACATCTGCAATTAAACAACCACAAGGGAGCTAAAAGCTATGTTGTTTGGGGCAAGAGCTGGGTTTTTGTTGGACAGGCCCCAGCAGGAACATTAAAAGGCTCCACACTTTTGTATATTTTGATATAATTGCTCTGTGCCTCCATTCGTTCTGCTGGAAAATTAGTAAAAAACAGGAACTCCCTTAAAGCCAGATACTTCATCCAAATGGAGCCTTCCTGAATTAAAAACATCACCAAAACAGTGTTAAACGCTGATGTTTCCTGATAGATCACATGCCACCCTCTCCTTTGTCTTCTCTTTAAAGTTCCTTTTCAGAAGCTATTCTTTTGTTTCCAAAACCAGAAGCTCATTGCTTTGTAAAACCAGTTTCCTTATTTAATAAATCCCCCTAATTGATCAAATTTAGAAACAAATACTTTAAGCCGTTTAAGCTGCAATTTCATTTGCACTCGTTTCCACGGGAGCTCAGTGAATCCGCGCGGTGTGTAATGAAGCGCTTCAACCAGGAAGGTGACATTTGTGAACGGCCGTGACGGCTGCCCATCCGAGGCCCCCCTGCTCTCCTGCTTCTCTCTCCCAGGCGGGCTGACAGAGGTGGGCCGGAGCGCGCGTGCCGGGGCCGAAGGGAGCCTCAGCTGACGCCTGTGCTGTGGCAGGGGAGGAAACCGGTCAACAGAAGAGACCCCGTGTTTCATCTCTTCCGCAGAACCCCAGCCCAGGGTTATTTGCCGTGAAGCACCCGCTGACTTACGCGGAAACCTCGATCGATTACCACCTGTGCACCCACCCCAAGTACAAGTTCACCAAGGCGTCCCACGGCAGCTCCAGCATCCCCCTAACCCAGAAGCAGTTTCTCCATCACACGGTAAAGCCATCCCGGCTCGGCGGCAGAGCTGGCCCTGGGCTGCGGGGCCGGGCAGGGGACAGGGAGGGATGGTCACCGCTGGAACCAAGGAATAGAAGGCTTGCCGCCACGGCTGCAGGACAAGGATGGTAACCGCGGCGCTGGGGACCCTGTCACGCCCCAGCCCAGAAGGGGGGCCAGCGGGGACTCGGCGTGGTCCGCGTCCGCCCATACCCCGTGCCAGGCTTCACGTTGTCCCCTTTTCAACATTCTTATTCTCTTTGTCCCTTGAAGGTCATGCCTAATATTCATCTTATCCCCACTGCAACCATGGAAAAACAGTCACGTGGCGGCCATAACCCCGTGGCCTGACCCCCCTCTTGGTTTGGTCCCCAACGGGACAGAAACGTCATAATGGACAAGGTGGTGATGTGACAAATGCGCAGTGAGGAAGAGGCTCCCGAGAGCTCCTTCTCCCCCCAGATAAGCAACCTGGCCTCAGCCTCCAGGCACTTCCTGGAGTGGCCCTCACCCTCCGCTCGGGATGAAGCCCTAACTTGGTCGGTCGCAGCCCCGCCCCGCCAGCTCCGCCTCACACCTTTTCCCGCATCACCTTCCCGCCTCTTGGTTCTCGGGCTCCAGCGCTGACCCCTGAGCACCTTGCTCCCTCCCTCTTTCCCAGCCCCGCAGCCAGCCGCCCTGGAGTCTCCCTGGGTCCCACCGGTGGGCCTCGCACGCCATGTGACCCTCTGTCCTGCACCCCAGGGTCCAGCAGCGCACCGTCACCCTCCCGAGAAGCCTTCCTTCCACACAAACCCGATCCGGTTGTTTACCAGTTTGGAAACCTTCCGTGGTCCCTGCTGCCCCTGGGAGCAGCTCCAGGCTCATTAGCTTGGCCCACGAGGCCCTTCACGACCAGCCTGGCTCTCCAGCCTCATTTCCTGTTACCCCCGTCACCAGCCCTGCACTCGATGCTCTCCTGACAGCACCCTCCTCGCATTTTCCACGCATTTGCGCGCGCTTACACCTGCCTGGAAAGCCCTCTGATGAACTGACCCATCCGCTGAATGCTGCATTAGCATCCCATGCACAGTAGTCAAAACGGATGGAAAGGCCAGACCTGTCCTCCACCACCAGGACCGTTGCTCCTGTGCCTCATAAGTCAGGGGCGCGAGCCTCTCCGTCCTCCCTCATTAATGCCTGTTGCCTTGTTGCAGCAGTTGCTGGAGCAGTTGTCTTTTTTAGCCTCAGAAAAGATCTGCTAAACTTAATGAAATGATACACTTTGGAGCTCAACTTGGATTGAAAAATATTCAGTTGAATGAAACGGAAGTCCTTCCTAAACTTTACACGTGGTCCCCCTGTGCCGGCTCTGTTACAGGATGTCATTCCTGGAGTGATGACCTGGAAGAGGTTCCAGAGCCTGGTCCTCTCGTCCCTGCCCGAAACCTCTAAGACGGAGATGACGCAGAGGTAAGCCCAGCTGCCCGTCGCCTCACGGAGGTGTGTGTGCCCCGCAGAGTGCAGAGGCTGCAACCCCCAAAGCTACCTGCCAGGAGTATGTCAAAGCATACTTGTAGTGCATCGTGAGGGAAGTCTGCTAGCAAGAGGAATATGATGGTGTGTATAAAGTCATGTCTTGACTTTATCTTAATTGAGATATACTTTATTTTTTTAACTTTTATTGAAATACAGTTGATTTACAATGTTATGTTAGTTTCGGATGTACAGCAAAGTGACTCAGTTATATGTGTGTGTGTGTGTGTGTGTGTGTGTGTGTGTGTGTATATATATACATATATTCTTTTTTACATTCTCTTCCTTAATAGGTTATAACAATATATTGAATATAGTTCCCTGTGCTATGCAGTAGGCCCTTGTTGTTCGCTTTATATAAATTAGTGGTGTGTCTCTGTTGGTCCTAAACTCCTGATTCACCCCCACCCACCTCCTCCACCCCCTTTTCCCCCTGGTAACCACAAGTTTGTTTTCTATGTCTGTGAGTCTACTTCTGTCTTGTAAATAAGTTCATTAGTATCATTTTTTTTAGATTCCACATATAAGTGATATCATATGACATTTGTCTTTCTCTTTCTGAATTACTTAACTTAGTATTATAGTCTCTAGGTCCATCCATGTTGCTGCAAATGGCATTATTTTGTTCTTTTTTATGGTTGAGTAATATGCCATTGTATATATGTACCACATCTTTTTTTTTTAACATCTTTATTGGAGTATAATTGTTTTACAATGGTGCGTTAGTTTCTGCTGTATAACAAAATGAATCAGCTATTCGTATACATATATCCCCATATCCCCTCCCTCTTGCATCTCCCTCCCTCCCACCCTCCCTATCCCACCCCTCTAGGTAGTCACAGAGCACCAAGCTGGTCTCCCTGTGCTATGCGGCTGCTTCCCACTAGCTATCTATTTTACGTTTGGTAGTGTATATATGTCCATGCCACTCTCTCACTTTGTCCCAGCTTACCCTTCCCCCTCCCCGTGTCCTCAAGTCCATTCTCCACGTCTGCATCTTTATTCCTGTCCTGCCCCTAGGTTCTTCATGACCATTTT